>NC_141342.1:14434090-14604090 GCF_037954235.1 Aulostomus chinensis | reverse complement strand
CCTCGCTGTATTATCGCTGCATGCTGAAAACATTAACTACTACCTCCACCCAGTGGCATAAAATGAAAAAAAAAAAAAAAAGGCAGGTGTGATTGGCAGCACACAGTATTTAATGTTGTGGGAAGACTTGCCTTAAGCGAAGAGGGGGATGTATTCACCACACAATAGTGCCGCTATCTCCCACTCTGCATTGTCTCTCTCATTGTCGACCTTATTACATGCCGTATTTGGCATGAAGAATCCCCTTCTTATCGACACTGAATTTTAATGCCAATAGATGGCCGCTGTATTCCAGCTGTTTTTCTTTTTCCTTTTACATCATATTGCATTTTCTGCTCGTGTGTGTGTGTATTGGTTTATTATTTCTTGGTGAATCAGAAAGCAGATCTGTCTTCACTACTGTACCGCTCTCAACTTGCTGACTGCTCTGTTAAAAATGTAGTGCGATTGAACGTTGCGTGGCACCGGTGCTTTGCTGGTTCTTGAGGCGTCAGCAGACAGACGAGGAAGGGGGGAAAAAAGGGGAGAGAGCCCCGGCGACCGGGCTCGGGGTGAGTGGGAGAAGAGAGGAGAGTAGAATTGGGGGGTTCCCTCTGAAGCCCCTCTCTCCTGATCCGAGGAGCGGAGCGGGGATCAAAGTGGCTTGTTTTATGTGGCTGGTGCGAGACTTTGAAGTCCCAGAGTCACCTACAGCACTCACTTCATCAAGTTCACTAGTGTCTTAATAGCAGATCAATAAGTTTCAAAGTCGTGGAGTTAATTTGATACTAGCGCTGATGTGATCACGCTGGGCCACAGAGCTGCGTGCTCTGTGGTCTCTCTCTTCCCTTCTCTCTTTTCCCCCTGTTGGACCCGTTTTAGTCTCTCGACTTGAATTAAGCCGCGGTGGGATTCTGCAGCGTTCGGTGCCTGTTTTCATCGACGGTTCAGTTTTGAGCACTTCATCACTGTCTGCTCTCCGGTCACAATTACGACATCATTTGTTTAATTGGAATTGGGTGGTTTTTTTTGTTTGTTTTTTCCGTTTTGTTTTTCCCAGCATACCGGGGCAGACATTTACAATAAGATCTGTATTTTATGTACAGATTTTTACATCCGTATTATTGAATATATGTCTTATTAAGGCGTTATTTCTTAACGTGAATTAATGCGTCACAGCCGACATTTACTTGTCACTTTTGAGCCATTAATTATTTAATTATCACTGATGAATTATCTCCCAGGACGCTCACCTGTCTATAATTCCGTTAAAGCCTTTGTTTTATTTTTACTGATGAACTGAAACAAATAGATTTTGTGGTGATTAAAATTGAAGACAATTTTATATTTTACAAAAATAAAAAATAGAATTCCTAATAATCTGTAACATCTTTATTTAAAGAAATATTTTGAAGGGATTTTGAAAGCGCGACCCGTGCGCCGGGGAAAAGAAAAATTAGCCGACGGCTTTCGGAGATTTGAGGAATCAAGAAAGCGTTTTCATAAGAGCGCCTTCATTTCGAAAAAAAAAACAAAAAAACAAAAAAAAAACAACCAACCCAAGTGCAACGCCATCTGTATTCGGTGCTGCGGTACTAGCGGGGTTGGTGAGGCTGGATCGGCACCTGGAGAACAAAAGGCCAATTTAGTATGTTCATCTAAGGGTTGCTAATGGTATTAAGGAGCCTGCAGGGTGGTCGGCAGGGGCCTGGCGAGCCCGCAGCTTGACCCCCACGCTCACAACAATTCACTGGGTTGCTGGCATTAGTGCCCCACATCTGCCATTTTTGTTTTTTTTTGTTTTGTTTTGTTTTTTTGTGGTCTGATCCTATCAATGCCTCTCCCTTTATTTTATACTTCTTCAGAAGGACGATGAGGTTTTAATGTGCTTTTAAATAGTAGTTTGCATGCGGCCGGTCCCCGGGTAAAAATCTTTGAACTGCGAGAACAAATTAAATAATCGTGTGTGTGTGTGTGGGGGGGGGGGCTATGCTGGTTGCTGCATACAAAAATGCTCTGATTTTTTTCCCTCTTTTTTTTTTAATATGTGAGAAAAGGGTTTATGCTTAAGACACTACAGTGCTTTGGGGACGGATGAATGAAGGAGATTGCTTAATTTTTCAAGACAGGTGCAGGTAGGAATGATTTTGATTCAGGCAACAACAACAACAAAAAAAAAAACCCAAAAAATCTTACCAGAGATATTTCTTACGGATTTTGTCAAAGGAATTGAAGTGACATAATTATTTAGAAAATAGTGCATGGTGACATATTTGATGAAGGTTTCGAGGGGGGAAAAAAAAAATGGTGTCGAGAGCCGTGTGTGACAGAGCTTTGCTTCCTGGTGTGAGGCTGTTCTGTGGGAAGCGGAGCAAAGGGGAGAAATCTTCAGAAGGTGGTGCTGATGGAGGCTGCCTGTGTGTGGTCCTCAGTGGTCCGTCAAGCTCTGCCGAGAGCGCCCGGAGGTCCACCGTCGTAATAAAAATTTCATGTTAAATTTAGCGTTGTCACAATGCGGTCCAGGAAAGGTGAAAAATCAGATCTTAAAGGAAAGAAATAAAAAAAAGAAAGAAAAGAATCAAGGAGAATAATCCGCTGTATATCATCAAAAGATTGGGGGGGAAAAAAAAAACCCATCAATTTTTTATGCTGTCATAAGAAATATTTGTAATTTATGATTTCAATCCTTACAAAAAAAATGTTAAAATTATGAGTGAAAATATTTCTATATTCGTCTTTTTTTCCCCTCTCCCTCTCTCTTTCTCTTCCCGTGGTTCCCGCTGTTCGTGCACCATGAAATCTTGCTTCATTAAAAGTGTATTAATCTTGTCTCGTCTCATGGGAGGTACCTTAAGATGATGTTGTGTCTTTTTCTTTAAATTGTTGGAGGGAGAAAAAAAAAAAAAAAGGGAAAAAAAAAATCTTCCAGATTTGGTCCCTGTCAGTCAGAAATAATTGTGTGCTTAATCTTGTCCCTGATGGATGACTTGGAGTTCAGCAATGGGCCAGCTCCAATGACAAATACAATATTAATATTCATTAACTGCTTTGACAATGCTAATTTTGATGCAGTAGTAAAGGGCCTTCGAAAGTTAGCGGCCAAAGCATCAGAGCTGAGCAAGGTGGCAAGATAATTTGTGCTGCTTTACTGAGCTGAAGGCTTTTAAAGTCTTAAGAAGGGGAAAAAAAGGCTAGGTACCACAAACAAAATAAAAGAGAAAGGGAAAAAGTTCAGACGCATTGGAAACCAGGACTGTGGAAGTAATACGATCAAGAGACGGCTACAAAAATTTGACACCTCCAATGCTGCTTCTTTGAGCAAATATTATTTTTTTTTTTCATATTTAAACAAAAACTTACAACAAAAAAGGAGCATAACATGGTAAGTCAGCACATTCTCCATTTTCTTTCTTTTTTTTGTGTTTAATCTTTTTGATCTTTTCAATTATCACCATTTGAAGATCAATAGTCATTTTTTTTTCTGCGGTGGTTAAAAGGCTCACAGCGGTGGTATAGTGGATGGTCGGATCACGGCTTTAAGAGTGGGCTTCCTCTCTTCAAGCCACCAGTTGGCCGGGGTTGAATTTTCTATTTGCCAGCTCCTCTGAAAACCCAGCTTGTTTTTCTATTTATTTGTATTATTATTGTTTTTTTTTTTTTTTTGGAGGGTTATTGTTTTAGCTGCTGTTGTTGGCTTGTTGTCTGGCAGGATCTACTTTCGATTTTTGGGTTTGCTTTTTCCCCCTTCAGTTGTCTTAAAGAGAGTTCAGGCGGGAGTAGTTGGAGGTGTTAAAGCAACGCTGCGATGACAGGCTCTTTTGGTGATAAATGTCAGGGGTTTTTTTGTTTTTGTTTTTGTTTTGTTTTTTGTCGTTTGTGTGACGGGTCTTTATCGGGGGGCTCCTTACGTCAAAAAAAATGGGGCTATCGGCGGACAAGACTGAGGGGCAATGTGGCTGCAGCACCCTTTGCCCTGGATCGGAATGCTTTCTCTAGGTTTTTTTTCCCCCCCCTTTTTTTTTTATCCTGACACTTTTCCTGCCCTGTGTTTGTGTTTTTGATTTTGTATTTAATTCGGTGTGACTAGTGGTGAATGGAGCGTGGCTAGTTTTGGGGATTAATGACATGACGAGAGACACCCCGCTGCTTGAGTTTAGCCAAGTTAGGGCAACTCCTATAGACGGCACTCCACTACCTTAATGTCTGCCAAGCCAGTGAATGAAAAGCGCCTCTCTTTCTCTCCCTCTTTTTTTTTTGTTGTTGTTCTTTCAACTTATCAAAGAAAGAGAGATGGACACAAAAGAGCTTATTAGGGGGGATATGAAGATGGGCGAGGGGGAAAGAGGGAGTCCCGGTCAGATGCGGAGAAGAGCAGTGCAGCTCGAGTGTGCGTTTGAATGCACGAGGAGGCTGCGAGTGAACAGCCAGCTCTGGCCGGCCGCTCGCCGCTCTCTCCGCTCTGGGACCTGACAGGCTGCCGTCCCAAGTTGCTCCAGCACACCTTGGCTCTCGCTCGGGTCCACCGGTCGCTCTCTTATCGGCTTAACCCATCGGGCGTTATAGCGAGGGGCTGCCGTAGATGAGGTGCTGCCCCCCAGTGGATTAGTGTCTGACATGGTGGTGGGAGTCTGCTTGGAGTCTGTGCACTACCATGAGTGCCAGCATGCTTGTTTTAACCAGGAACCGAGCAGCATCACAAATACAGCTCTTTTAAATGGTAAGACTTTTCAACATTTTAATTACAGCTGTGCTTTATTTTCTGGCGCTTGTTTGGCTTTAAATATCATGTTTACATGGAATTTATTCATAGATATTTTTTTTCCTGGGCTCCGTTTGGCAATTTATAACACTTATGTTGCTAAGTGACAGATTGACAATTTGGATAATGAAAGCCAGTGTTTGATTGCTTTGTCTTGACAGCCTGACAGGAGTGTATTATTGTAAGGCATCAAACTAAATATTGTTCATTGTATGGTAAAGATAAATATTAATTAATAGTGTCATCATTTATATTCAAGTAATTTAAAGTATTATATGTTAAATTACCATTTAAATGTGAGTCATTTTGATCGTTTGTTCCACCTGCTGTTCTTTGTTTCACAATTAATAAATCAGGGTTAACGTCTCTGGTACTTCATGTCTGAAATATTTCATATCTGCAATTAATCAAAGATGATCAACCGTAATTACTGTTGTAAATGCTCTCCCCTCGGGGTTCCTGCTTTTAGTGTGCGATGTTTAAATTTATCCGAGAAAATCCTGAATTTGTGGAGGTCATAGGCCGTTCTGCTTCCTTGTTTTGACAAAGTTTTTTTTCTTTCTTTCCATGCATACGCTTGTGTCTCGTGCAAACATCTTAGACAGTGAAGTGGAATGGAGTCTTTTTTTTTTTTTCTTCTTCTTCTCCTTCTTCTCCCCCCTCTGCTCTCTTGTGTCGTGGCGTTGATGCCATTGTGGCTGCGTGATTGGGAACTGTCCATCACTTGCTGGGGGAACTGGCAGTTTACTTAAGAAAGTGCACGTGGGACAAAAGGAGATGGCAGGAGCGTGGCAGGCCGGCTGAATGGAGGGAGGGCAGGCAATTAGCCGCCGCCTTGTCGGGGCTCTTTTACTTGTCAAGCTGGAGCCCCGGCGCTATTGTCCAAGCTGTGTAAAGGACATTCCCAGGGCTTTGTTTTGGCTTTACGGGCCTCAGGACTGCCTGCTGCAGGCCAGGGGAAGAGCCAGGCTACTAACAGTGACAGAGAGGCTGTACAAGTACTGCATGAAAAGGAAAAGCATGTTAACAGAAATGTCCCTGTAAGTTTTTGTGTTGTTCGGGTTTTAATTCCACGACATGTAGATGACAACGACAACAAAAACCTTTGTTTTTGATGTCGTCGTTTTCCAGATAAAAGCTGTGTGCAGATCACGATGCATGTTAATAAATATAGATTCCCATTTATTTAGGAAGAAAAAAAACAAACCCCAGTTTTAATAAATCCATGTGTAGATTCAAATGTATGCAGGATAATTGGGTTTGAATTGAGCTCCGTCATTTTTAATCATTTTCCTCATCGCTGTCCGTCATCAGGTTATATCAGACAAACATCCATTATTACTCTGCATTGATGCAAATCATTATTCCATAAATATTTAATTTTCCATGGTATGTGTAGTCAGGTTATTAGAGGTTATCAAAGGTAATTCAAAGGATGACATGTATGTCATTTGAAGGCTGAAAAAAATGAGAATTGTTACATTCATTTGGAATCATTTTAGTTTGCCCTCCGAATTTTTAGTCAAGTTATTTGAAGTTACTAAAATATCATTTTTGAAAAGATAATTATGAAATGATGTCGCCATTTGTATAATGTCAGGTGCTTTGATGAGTTTAAAATGGAATTGTTTTCTTCTCGTCTCTTCTTCTTCTTCTTCTTCTTCTTCTTGTGAATTCGTCCTTAATGTTACATCTTCTGTTATGTTTCTTTGTCACTGAGCTCTTGTTCTAGTCATATTTAAAAGTAGGAAAGACAGAAAGAAAGGGGAAAGAACTGGAGCAGATGGATGTGTCAGGATAACAAATGAAAAGTCGTGTTTGAAGGAATCCCCCCTTTAATTCACCTTGTCTGCGTGAGCACCGATGGCCAGCGCTTCTAGAGGTTTTTTTTCTTGAGCGTTTTTACTGAAGAACGTTTTGACCACGTTAAGTCTGTTTGACTGGAGCATTCAGGAGGAGGGATGGATGTGAAGGTGAAATAGTTGCAGAGGAAAGATGTAGCGGTGGCGAGGAGGGGGCTCGAGGCCTTGCTCACATGAACCTTGAATGGAGATTTGAGTAAAGGGGTGGTGGTGGTGGTGGTGGTGGTGGTGGTTGGGGGGGGGGGTGAGAGAAGAATTGTCTCCACTCTAAGGTATTGTTCAGGGAGAGGGTGTGAGAATATTTTTACCAAAAAAATATAAAAGGTATAAGCAAGGAAAGGTAGCACGTTTGTGTCAGAGTGAAGACTTTCTCTCCCTCTCCTGGTTCCCCTCTGGAAAGTGGAGTATGAAGAGGGGACTGTCAGCATCACACAGATAAAGTGACTGTTGGCCACACTTTGCTGAGCCTGCCCTCCCTTTGTGGATGTTGTTGTGTCTTGTTCCTTTTTTTCTCCTTCTTCTTCTTCTCCTTCTCCTGCTTCTTCTTCTTCTCCTTCTTCTCCTCCTTCTATCTCTCTCTCCCTTGCCTGCTCCTCTTTGTCTCCTTCGCTCGCCTTGCTCGCTTTACCTTGTAGCCAAAGCTTTTCAAGCTGCCAGTTCGTCTCTGGGCATCCTGGAGGCACAGCAGAGCCCACACACAGACACACACACACAGACACACACACACAGACACACACACACACACTCTCTAAGAAACATATACACAGACCCAACTTACAGCGGGGATTTTGGTAATAACAGATATTTGTGTGTGTGTGTCTGTGAGTGTGTATACACACACACACACACACACACACACACACACACACACACACACACAAACATATATATATTGTTTAAGTATTGCTCGTAGGAAGACGACTGCAGTGCTGAAAAGCTGTTGTAGTATTTTTTTCCTTCTCAGTCCACTTTCTGGCTCTCACTACTTCTTGTCACCGGCATCAAAACTTTCACTGAGAAAGAAGAAGAGACCGCTGGCTGCTAAGAGCTTCTGTGGTTAAGACTGAAAGATTTTTATTTGGGGAGGGGGGTCGTTTTTTAGGGTGGGTGGGAAGGATTGTGGGGGTGTGTGTGTGTGTGTGTGTGTGTGTTTATGGGAAACGTAGGCCTCAGCCTCCTGTAGACGCCTCAAGAGATACACAAATGACAAAACCTTGGGGAACAATGGTCAGCCGTCTGCAGCACCAAGTGCAAGAAGAGAGCGGACAATAAACGCACATTCACCCACACACACATGCCCGACAACTCACTCGCACACAGTGGAGGAAGGAGCCAAGGCAGAAACAGGCGAAGAAGTGTTGGAGAGAAGCAGCCGGGAGAAGTAAAAGCGTTTCTCTCCGGCGTGGAGAGGGAAGGAGGAGCTGGGGGGCCAGTTGGGAAGGGGAGGAGGAGGAGGAGGAGGAGACGGGGGCAGGGGTGGGACTGAAGGGGTCATGTACCCGCGGGATGGAGCTCCAGCCGGGCCGGAGGAGACGGGAGCCAAGGCAGGAGTCGTGGGCCCGGGGCTCTCTCTCCTCCAGCAGGTGGGCTGCTGGCACCTCAATCTGAGCAGCTGGGTGAGTAACGCAGGACGCTTCCCTCTGCTTCTTCACCGTCTCGCCTTTTTCTTTTAGCACTATTCTGACAGGTTGTTGTTGTGTGTGTGTGTGGGGGGGGGGGTTTGCAGATGTGAAGGGGAGGGGGAGGGGCGGGGGGCGGGAGTGGGGGGTTCACATTGAGGTCGAAGTGGTCATCTGATTTTTTTGCACTTGCTTCTCCCACGTGGAAAAAGTTTCGTTTTCAGTCTTTTGTGCATGTTAATGATCATTTCACCCCTTTTTTTAATGTCTATCACTTAATTATTTTAACAGCTTTAATAATAAATATCATACATGGATGAGGTGGGGGGGTATAGAGAGCAATTTTATTTACTTGACAAAACATCATTTGATCAAGCTCATGTCTTTTCCATGAAATGTAAAATAAGATTTCAATAACCTGACAGATTAACATATTCCTTTGTTAATGTTGCCATCCAATTCAAATTCTTAATTGCCTTGGCTTTCAACTGAAATTCTGAGGGGCTGATTGCATTTCAAAAGGCAGAATTCAGTCTGGCTCTTAACACCGCGATACAATATCACCTCGTAGAGAAGCCCCCTTAAACTCAGGTACGAGAGCTCAAGAGGCTGTTTACGCTGAAAGAGAGGAAAAGGGAAAAAAAAAAAAGACACTTTAACTCACGTGCGTCTAAGAGGCGATTTGTCTTCGCAGAATACAACAGCTCTACCAAACACCACTTCATATTTCAACTATTTGTGTGCAGTTTTTTTTTTTTTTTTTTTTTTGTATTTATCTGTGACATATCAGAACATGTCCTTTCTACCATTCTATTTGATGTGCCGACTATCAAAGACGGGAAGCAAAAATAAATGGTGACGAACGACTTGAGTGCTAGCGAAGAGAGCAAGAGGAAAGGGGAGCAAAGGCTCTGGCCCACATAATATTTTTGTTCGATGCTCTGATCAAGCAGTCGGCATGTCACTGCAGCAAAGTGAATAGATTAACTTAAATATACTGTGGTCTCGGGAGCCCCTTGCCCGAAGAGACGCATCTTCTCATGCAAGAGAAAACTGATCAACACCTCCATATCTGCTTTTTAAATCCTTTTTCTCTCCTTTTTTTAATATACAATTCCCAGGTTCTCCTGATTAACCAAGAAATATTATTTCTGAAATGTAGCAGGGCTTTTTAATCAGCGTGGTATGCGGGAGGTTCACGCCTCTGATAAGCCTTTAATTTGTCGGAGCAGTTCATATTCCATTGCCGTTAATCTCGGGATATTCCTTTCAGATTGTCTGCTTGAATCTGAGGATTGGTTTGACTTCCAGGGCTTTAATGTGTGTGTGGGTATGTGTGTACTTGTGTGTGCGTGAGTGTGCGTGTTTGCTAAGATCTTTAGCCTCGAGGGGGCACTCTATACCTCCCAGTGGACAGCGATCGTGTTAACAGGACACATTAACTGATGATTCATCAGAAAGGTGGCAGCCGTACTCTCATTTTGTGTAGCTTCTCTCTCTCACACACACCTCTGTGTCGCTGTTTTGTGTGTGTTCTGTCACTCCGTGTGCTTTGGACGTGGGCCACTTGCACGTTCTGGGAGAGGCTCAGTGAGCTCTGGCAGCTTTTTCTGCTTGCTTTGGAATTTGGAGGCCTTAGAGGGCTCCCCCCCCAACACACACACACACAGCCGTGACCACCCCCCCCCCCCTTCCAATCCATCACGCCACTGTCATCTCCCACATCTTTCTCCACTGTTCCCTGGCCTCCCTTCCTTGCCCCTGCCCCGGCCTCACTGCAGCTCATTAGCACCCCGCAAGCTGTTGTGACAACTCATCATATCATGACATAAAGCAGAGCAACACAGGCTCTAGCCCCCCCCCCCCCCCACACACACACACACACACACACGCAGCCACCCCCCTGGGCTCACAAGGTCACCACCTTCACATTTAGGGCTCAAATTGGCCCTGCAAGGTGCCACCGGGTGGAAATGCAAGGCCAACAGCTTTTTCCTGTCCGGCCTTCACCTCTCTGTCTCCCTCCCTTTGTCTCACTCTGTCCTGCTGTCACTTTCTACCCCCTTTGCTTTCTCTTGCCCCCCCCACCCATCCACACACACACACACACACACACACACACACACACACACACACACACACACACACCCCTCCTCTCCTCCCCTTTCTCCCTCCCTGGAGCACTGACTTGAAGCGGCTCGTCCAATTCCAAACGGCTCTCTAGTCACAGTTGAGGAACAATAATGGCCACCAACTAGCGCAGGAAATCTTTTCATTCTTGACTCTGATCATCGAGCGCCGCGGCTTCCTAAGTGTTCTCCAAGATGGGAAAATCGTGGGCCTTTGTTAGCAGTAGTGAGGAGATGTACAGGTATTGTAGAAAAGAGAATAAAGGATGACTTATAGGCTTGTTTCTTCTTGAGTATAAGAGCCTCACAGCTGGAAATAGAAGAAGAGAATAAATAGAAACAAAGCTTCCATCAATATGAGAACCAGAGGCTGCTGCTGTCCTGGATGAGTCACTGATGACCATGCACAAATTGTTTCAGGGACTTTTAAAACGCAAAAAAAAAAAGGCGCTCAAAAAGTTGATTTTTAAAAAAATTTTGGTATGTTTTGTGGAGCAGGCGAGGAGGTGGGCGGCTCCTGTTGTTTCTCTGTTGGGTTCTGTTTGGTTGAAGTGGCCCTGTCAGGTAAATCCAAGGGTTGAATTATCCCACATGCAAGCGCATGGCAGGTGTTTGCTCTCCTTTAGTACAAGATTGGCAGCACCAGTGAAGATGTTTAATATGGCTGGTGGATAACATCCCATCCAGCTTTTGAGGGAGTATTGTTGGAGTTTGTTGAGCTTTCTACAAAGAGGAACATCCCAAAAAAAAAAAAAAACAAACAACTTCCTTAGCATGCGTCCATTAGCCTGAATTACTAGCTTTCTCCTAACTGCTGTGAGTGCTAGAGAGGCCACATTCCGCCTGTTGCTTTTTTTTTTTTGCCTCACTCTTGAGCTTTTCAGAAAAAAAAAAACGAAGAGAGGAAAAAAAAAAAAAGGATCCCACTCTCAGACCACAAGTGACTATGATGTAAATGGACTGGCTTCTCGCTCCGGCTCAGGCCCGCACACACCCTCGCTAACACCCTCTGTCTAAATGTAGACTCACTGGATGGGCATTTTGAACTCTCTCCTCAATGGCCGGGGCCTCTGGACAAAAGAACTCATTTAAATGGCCACTAAAGCTCTTTTTTTTTTGTCAGCGTAGAGATGAAGAATTGACAACATTCTTTCACATCATTACCCGAGGGAGGAGCCGGGGAGTCGTGAAAGAGGGAGGTTAGGAGGTGAAAGATAAGGGAGGTGGCAGCGGGGGGTGGGGGGGTTGATCTCAAGCGCTGAACATGCGGCGGCTGTCATAACCCTCGTCCTGATTGTTTTTTTTTTTCTTCTGCGACCGCTTTCTTTTTCATCCCTCTGTTCTAGATCAGATCAGGACACCCGTACACAATGAGGAGTGCCTTGGTTTGTGTTGTCTTTTTTTTTTCCTTAACGAATCCCATCTACCATCGCCCTCCCCACACACCCAACAACACATATACACCCCCCCACCTCCCCAAAAACACTCTCTCTCTCTCTCTCTCTCTCTCTCTCCTCCCCAGTCTTTTCAGCTTAGGGCTGTGAATGAGTCCCAGGAGTCTCTCTGCCTCCCTGGAGTTCTGCTGGGGTTCATTAATCTTTCATTGGGACCATGGCAATAGGGAATGTCACCCCACCCACCCCATCCCACTACTCTCTCTCTCCCTCTCTCCCTCCTCCCTCCTTTTCCTTCTCCACCACTATAGAGAGGAGATCTACATGGTCGGGATTGAAACAGACCATACAGATAGACAGCTTTAACTACCCGGAGAAATATTTACCACAAAGGTTCTGAATGAACTATCCTGCTCTCAGTCGGGCCAAATATGAACTGAAACAGCTCTCCAGTTGATACATTTGCATTAAGTCTTGCTCACCCCCCCCCCCCCCCCCCCCCCACACACACACACCTGAAATACATCTTGTCCTGTTTGTTTTTGCAGACTTTAAGGTTTTTTTTCCCCCTTGGTTATTCTTTCGCATGTCACTCATAAGGAGTTGAATACACACACACACACACACACACACACACACACACACACACACACACACACATATATGCACTCACACACACAAGCATCTCTCTGTGTCACTGCCCCCCACCCCCACCCCTCTTCCCTCTCCCCTCACCCCTTGAATGTATCATCCATGTTATGATAAGCCTGATTAGTGCTGCCTCTTTGACTGCTGAGGGCAGGATAAGGATGTGTGGCTAAAGAGGCGAGAGCAGCCTCTGCCACCAGTCTAATCTACAGCACATACTCTAATCTGGTTATCTTGTGGCCGGGGACTGTGTGAATTAGCGTCTAGTCCCAGGCTGGCTTGATGAGAGGGGCTGAGCTCTTGGTTAACACAGGGGCCCACGGCAGCACACCCCTAAAGCTCCACTGTAATCTTTGGGTAATTGAAAAAAAAAAAAAGGGGGCCTGCACCACTTAGGAGCACAAAGAGAAGATTACATAGCTAAAACTAATTTGGCAAAAATGCAGAAATGGATTTTCAGCCCCCCACCCCTCCTAACCCTTTTATCACAATACAGTCCAACCCTCCATGAACCAGGCCCTGGGGGAATAGATTGAGGGATGGGGAGTGAGGAAGACGGGAGGCCTAGAGGAGGAGTGTACGGCGTTGACCGGAGCAGCTAATGACTGTGGATTTACACGCGCTGCCTTGATTTCGTGGTTTACAGATGATCGATTACTTTGCCGCAACCGTGGCTAAAAGTGACGCATCACACATCAGATCCAAATGTGAACTGGCAACAACCCCCCCCCCCCCCCCCCCCCCCAGCCTTCTTAGATTGTGTTACTGAATTCCAGGGTGACACCGCAGAAGTGTTTTTAATTACAAACCACACTATTTTCACTGAGGCTTGGTGGTTTGGCACCTCAACAGCACCCAGAACTTGATAGCTTGTAATTCTGTGGCTTGTGTTCTCTTAACCCAAATATTAACGCCTTGGCCTTGTTGTTTTGCCCCCCCCCCCTACATTTCTCTCTCTTTCTCTCAGTCTAATAAGGTTCCAGTGGTACAGCACCCTCACCATGTGCACCCTCTCACACCTCTGATCACCTACAGCAATGAGCACTTCACACCGGGGAACCCCCCACCTCACCTACAGACAGACGTGGACCCCAAAACAGGTAAAACCCCCATTTTACTATGATATATCTACGTTACTTAATGTGTGTTTTTTTTTCGATAATATCCCTCTTTGATGTTAAGATTAAAGGGGTACAGCGTGCTTTAAAGTGTCAGGATGTTTTATTTGTTCCAATAAGCTAAAAAAACAAAACAAAACTTCAATAAGTCAAAGTCACAACAGATGACGCTCACCGGTGACTACATGGATGACAATATTTTAATATTAACCAGATTAAGACAATAATCTGATTAAGATTTCTGATTCGCTTAACTTGAAAAGCTCTCTGTTCAAGAAACCAGTAATCAAAAGCGAAGAATTCCGATGTAGAATTTTCTACACCTGAATCACACCTTTTAAGTCCTACTGGAGATTTTGCAGCGTTTTTGTGGCGCATACGGCAGTCGAAATACTTAACAACGCTGCTTCCGGATCACAAACTCGACTCAGTCGCATTAAAAAAGCCAGAAAACTGAAACTATACTTCAATATGAACATGAGAGAAGTGGTTTAAGGTCAAAGTTGTAGAGTGACACAGTCAAATTGTGCTCTGTAGCATGTGCTCAACACCATCAATGTAATATTAAGTTACGATGGTTTGATTTAGAACAAAACACATTTGCAACCCATGGAAACGCAGCCTGTCATCAAATGAGGACTCTAAATCTGTGGCACATTTTACTTTCCACCTCATCGCACTTTAAAGCCCTGCTTGTTTGCTACTGAGATTGATTTTCTGATTATTGGTGTGCTAAGATTCCTCAGCTCTAAGACGATGTTTGCAGTTGTGGGTGTGTTTTATGATGCTCTGCTGCGCTGCTGGCCGTACACACGATCATATATTTGTCTTGATGGCGTCTGTCTGTCTGTCTGTCCAAGGACACATTCTTGAAAAACCACCTGTCAGACATCTTGTACGGAAGTAGATAAAGAATCCATCGCATTTCGTATCAAAAGTGAATGAACTCAGAAGCAGAGGGAGAGGATGTTTTTACAAGATCAGGACAAAGTCAACTTCAGCTTCTTGTTGAGATCTTGCTCTGATTGTAGTTGTTGTTTCGGCTTTAATGGCTTTTACTTTCAAGCAAAAAAAAAACAAAAAACAAAAAAAGGAGCTGTGACCCGAAAAACCTCACATAACAAGTCATTTGGCAAACAATCCTGATTCCTCATGACTGCAACTAAACGGCAAGATTCAAAACAAGAAGGCCACTGTCTCCGCATCGAAACACCAGAGAGCTGCAAACATGACGACAGCTTTGCTCGACCTAACAGTCAATCCAGAAAAACCCTGTTTTTTTGATAAATCGTCTCAGAAATCTGCTTACATCTCTACAGCCTGTTGATCCTGGAGATTCACAACATCCGTGTTTCTATCAGATCCTGTGCCCACACATCCTTTCTCCGGCAAGCATCATTGCCGCGCATTTTCAGTCAATTTCGCTCATTTCCGTCAACCGTCTTGACCCGGCGCTTCATTTCGGTAACTGTCATTCAGCCTACCCTTTCAGGTAATGCATTTTCAGTGCGCTGAATAAATTTCATGCTTTCAGTAGTCTCTGGTGGTGTTTTAGGTAATAATATTCTCTTATTATGATGGTCTTTACAAAGGGAAAATAATGCGCCAGCTGCTGTTTAATGTAGTGCTTAATGGGGCTGCTTAATTGGGCTCAGTGTTTAATTAATTAATGAGTTATATTAGGTCTTGAGCACTGGGTGGTGATGGGATAATGTATGTGAGGCTTTTTAAATCGAACTTGACTTTGTTAGAACGCTATTCCGAGATGAACAGCTGTCAGTTAGAAACCAAATCCGTTTTTATAATCTGGATCAGCTGCAGATTTTTGGGGGGGGGGGGGGGGGGGGGCAATGTAAAAACCAGATTTTAGGAAGATTGATGGGACTCTACTTTGGCTGTGTGGGTAAAACCAGCCGTGAGGAAGGAACCACCTCATCAACCTGCTGGTTTTATCGCTCACACTCTCCTGCTGTGCTGCTCAGACATGTCTAGTATTCCCTGTTTCATGTTTGTCAGGTTCTTTTTACACCATATGCATATGAGACCTTTTGGAGGCGTTTACTCAGGGCAGCTTATTATTTATTTATTTATTTATTTAGTCAGGTGCCATAGAAAGTAAAAAGCAACAACGTGGACTTTGTGATTGTTCGGGGACATCTTGAAATGGAATATCTTTGTCACTTCCTGGTTGGTGACAAAAACGTGGATGTTTTATTTGTCGAAACCTGGAGATCAGGACCAATGAAGACCCGTAAACCGATGCGTGTGTTGAATTTAGCTGCTGCCTATTTGTGTTATCATCATCTAGTCGTGTATGAGATAATATCCATCCAGCCAGAGTAAATTAGAAGGCGCTGTCAACCTGTTGCCCTGTATCAGCAGCTCTCTGATCACTGCCAACACTGTAATTATAACGTTGTGTTTTGTTAACTTCTAAACCTCCGTCATTTTATATCATTAATCTCCCGATTCAGTAGACAAATGCAACAAGAATCATGTTGGTATGTGCGTGCGTGTGGGTTTTTTTTTCCTCCTCACCTCTCTCCCCTCTGCCTCTTCCAACACATTGTGCCGCTGTCACCTCAAAGGCCTTTGATCAGGAAGTGTGATTTAGCACTGTGTACATGCAAGCAACAAGCCCTCTTCCTCCTCCTCTTCCTCCCATCTGCACTCCTGTGATGTCTGCCCCGTTCAGATGTGAAACTCCCGACAAAAGAACGAATTCGCGACTGACACAAGATTTGATTCTCTCGCTGTCATCATTCTTCTCCTTCTGTCATCATCTTCTCTGTCCACCTCCTCTCTGCTCATGTCATCTTCCTTTATTTTGCAGGAATTCCAAGGCCTCCGCATCCTCCAGATATATCTCCTTATTACCCACTGTCACCTGGTACTGTCGGCCAGATCCCCCATCCGCTAGGATGGTTAGTACCACAGTAAGCAAATCCTTTTATTACCTTTTCACTTTATTCTTCACTAATGCATTTGTATATCAAGGCAAATTATTAGAAACTAATATTGCATGTCGTATCACTTGAGTCTCCAGTCGCACAAACTTCTTTTCAGGGGGGAAATTCGCTCTTTCTCGGACCCTCACCAACCTCAATGTGCCACTTTATGGCAAATACTATTTTGCATGTCTCTGTACGGACAAATTAGAGTAATGAACCGTGATTGCCCGTATTTTACCCACAATTCCACACGGGGGCTCTCCCCTGGTAACTCTTGTCAACACTTGTTAATATGACAAAAGGCTACAAATTAAGCTCTGTTAATTTAATGTTTTCTCACCGCGATCTAAATACCAAGAAAGGCCCCGAGCGCAGCCACGGCGCCCTTTGATTTGCTGCACTTTATTTTGGTATAAATTTACATTCATTATTGTTTGTCTTTGGATGTGTAGACCTCAATTAGCGTGATGGCTCCATTAAAGAGACCCGCGCTTCGTCTTTAATTATCACAACAAAACACCTAGTTCCAGCTTGGGGAGGAACAGGGCCCCGCTCTGTCGACACCGAGCGAAGGGTTATGAAATTTAATTAGCCATTCCTATCAAGATTTGTGGCATTCAAATTGTTAAGAGTTTTCCTCTCTTTGATCTGCGCTCTGCAATCCCCTAGATTTTTGTCCTGATCAAATGAGAATAAAGAGGCCCACAGTGGGGAGAGGAGAGAGAGACAGAGGGGCTTTACCTTCTCGTCTTCCATCAACCCTGTTCCTTTACCTTTTTCTCCTTTCTTCTTTTTCCTCCCTCTTCCCAGGCAAGGTCAACCTGTTTATCCAATCACAACAGGGGGTTTTAGACACCCTTACCCAACTGCGCTCACTGTCAACGCATCCATGTCAAGGTGAGTTGAGCCCGAGGAGCTACACACACACACACACACACACACACACACACACACACACACACACACACACACACACATATACATGTTCCTTCTTCATACACACTGAAAAAGCAAAACACACACGCACGGTGAGCAGCAACTTCTCCCTGAAGGACAGCTCACACTCCCCATCTCCGTGTTCAAAAGGCCAATTCTCCAGTGTAGAACTCCAGCTAGCATGCTCAAATATTAATTATATTTATCACTTTCTAATGAGGCCCCTGAAGAACATTTACCCCCACTGCATGTCAGGCAGATCTGAAAATGAGCCGGGGCATGTCCTTGCTGTGAGTTTGAGCAGCCAGACGGATAAACAAACACAGCAAACACTTTGAAAAGGACTAGACGATATAAGCGGGGGTCTGACACTTGGCTAGCGCTTTGGTCCAGCCCATTAGGGTCCAGCTCAAGTGCTGCTGTGGACATCAGTGCACCCATGAGGAGGTGGGGGGTGGTGGTGGTGGTTATGTAAATGTGTTGCCATCTTGTGTACGCGCGCGTGCCTGCGTGTGTGCGCGTGTGTGTGTGTGTGAGTGTTTTAAATTGTTCCCTCTGCATTGTGTGGGGTATAATTAATTTCGGATGACTAAAAAGCTCGCCTATCCAAAAAAGCAACATAAAAAAAACAAATAACTTCCCACTCCATCCGCTACTCCTCCTTCCTCCTCCTCTTCCTCTACACGGGAACTTTGGATGGTTTGGCATCAAGGGATGAGGCCGAGCTTTAGTGTAATTGCAGGCTGATTGGAAAAGCAGCTCCTGAGGGAGGGGGGGGGGGGGGTTGTATTTAGGCCTCGGTGACATTGATGGATCATGTAGATGGAGGGAAGGGAGGAGCTGAGAGGGAGAATTATATTTTTAAAGAAAAAGGGGAACTCTTTTTTTTGTTTCAAATTTTCTTCAGCTTGCTTTTTTCTTTATGTATATATATATATATATATATATATATATATATATATATATATATATATATATATATATATATATATATATATATATATACACACACACACACACACACATATTTTTATATCTCTATATCTTTAAACAGATCCATATGCCAGCTTGGTTTTTAGTTCCTCTGAAGAATGGTGTCTAGAGACAGATTGGCCCCTCCCGGTGCAAAGGGTCAGACGCTGGCTCTGTCCAGACAGCTGCATCTGGCAGCAGCATCCAGCCAAACTAGGCTTTAAGTGACTGCTAATTCAGTCTCTTAATGACAGCCTCTACATTGTGAACATCTTATTTCCAGTGTAGATAATTGAATCTGCTGGCTGATGTGTGTGTGTGTGTGTGTGTGTGTGTGTGTTTGTGTGTGTGTGAGAGAGTAAGAGGGAAGAGCTAATGCCCTGTGATGAGACCCCTAATTTAATTAGTATAACTGAATAGATGGGGGGCTCTGAGAGCTCTCTGGAGAATGGGAGGGTTTAACACATTTTTCCTATCCAAAACACACCCCCCCACACACACACACACTTTATCCTCGTACATTAAAAATAAATAAATAAATAAATAAATATATATATATATATATATATATATATATATATATCCCGACTCATGGCACAAAAAGAAAAATCTCAAAGTGTAGTTTGTCTAATTGTGTCAGCAAAATGTCAGAATCTCCCTTCATGTTTTTTTTTTTTTTTTGCCTTCAGCCGGTTGGTTTTCGTTCAAAGAAGGGACGATCCTGTTGTGTTAGCTCAAACGATTTGTAGCGAGCAAACTGACAATCAGAAGGAAAAAGACACCGCGACCTTGTACTCGTGTCGGGAGCCACGTCTTCGAAGGAGAGTGCTGCTTCACTATCTGCCGCCCCCCCCCCCCCCTTCCCCGCCCCCACCACCACCTGCGCTGTAACTCAAAACCGAATTAGAATGCAGGAAATGAATCTGGTACCTTGTAGTCCCGCAATGAGCACCTTTACACCTAGGTCCTGTTAAAAAATACATGATTTTAGGATGGGAGCAAAAAAAAGAGAGAGCCAAGGAGAGTACAGACAGACAGCGCAGGGAATGAAAGACATTATTTTGATAATGGGGTTGGAGCCGGTGTAGCCCCCCCACCCCCCAATATTGTATGTACATGTGAATGTATGTGTGACAGGTGGGAGGATGTGAAGACCCCTTTGCCCCGTATGCTTCAGCCTGCCCTTT
The DNA here is from genome assembly GCF_037954235.1 of Aulostomus chinensis. Taxonomy (NCBI): domain Eukaryota; kingdom Metazoa; phylum Chordata; class Actinopteri; order Syngnathiformes; family Aulostomidae; genus Aulostomus; species Aulostomus chinensis. Next base: position 14,584,536 of record NC_141342.1, on the reverse strand, counting down.
GATATGTCCCCCCATCATCCCACTCCCTCTCTTTTCCTGGGGAACGGGCGAAGCGCACCGGCCGGATCATTATACATTAAACAGGCACGGGGGCTACTGCTTCACATTGGCAATTAAATGGCATTGGCTGACACCGGGCTTGCTGCACCAGTGACCCCCCCCCCCCCCTCCCTTCTCCCAGCCTCACCCCCTTACCAACACCCCAACACCGCCAGCCATTTTTACCTTTCAGATTGAGACATAGGAGCCCCAGGGTTGGGGTGGGTGGATGGGGTGGGGGCCTCCGCTGCGTCTCCCTCTCTGTGTTGGTTAAATTGGTCCAAGGCGCTGCTTGCTGCTGATGAGCCCGGATGATGATGATGATGCCCCCGCGCTTCAAAGGGACGGCCGTCATGTTTAAACCATAACCTGGGCCACGCAGTGGCAGCAGCAGCAGGAGGAGGGAAGGGAAGGGAGGGGATGGATGGAAGGAAGGAGGTGGTGAGGGGACAGGGAGGAGTAGAGAGGAAGAAGAAGAGGAGAGGAAAAAAATAGTTCTTGGAACAGAGGAAATTTTAACAAGTGCACTGAGAGAGAGGTGGAGGGAGGGTGAGCAGGGAGAGAGGAAACGGTGAGCGGGGAAAATGCAGCAGCCCCTAATGATGGGTGATATGCAGCCACTGTTGCTGAGCTCCCCATCAACAGATGACATGGCACAAACACCAATGTGTCAGTGATGAAGGCAGAAGAGGGGAAAGGAGAAAAAGAGAGAAAGAGTTTTAGGGGGGAGTGCACTGGCACTCCCCTGAGATGGCCTCCAACAGAAACTAGTTGTTCCTGGCGAGTTTATCCTCATCATTATATTCTGGCTCGGAGCCATGCAGCCAGACACAGCCGGATAATGAGCTGCTTTAAAAAAAAAAAAGAAAAAGAATTATTCCTTCTTTTTCTTCTCCTTCATCCCCCTCTCTTAAATTTGTGTATGGTCACATAGAGATGAGGCCTTGCACTGTAAACACGCGCACACACACACACACACACACAGAAGGACGAGCACACGTTCTGATAATCTCACCAGAGTAATTAGTGTCATACATACACTGGCACATGCGCTACAGTCGAGGTTTACGGCGGCGGCTGTGGCCAATGAAATGATTTCATAAATAAGGGTTTGTGGCCTGGATGTGTGGAGCTGTTGGGAGATGATGGATTGATGATAGAAGGAGGGAGATAAAACTGTCAGCGCTGCTGACGGTGCTGAATTGACAGAAAAGGATTGAAGGAAGCAAACGAGAGATCCAATAGCGAAAACGATACGAGACTTTGATTGGAGCTTGACAAATACTCCTTGATAAGAGATAATTCTTCCAAAACCTGCCATTTTCGTATCAGTGGAACTGCTACAGTTGCAATTCCCTCAAATATTATAAGAGTGAATCTGATTTAGTAGCTGTTTTTTTTTTTTTTTTTCCCAGCTGTTGCAGGTGATTATTTTGTCGAGGGGAAAGGAAACAAAAAAGTTTTTCCTCTCAAATGTATTCCGGAAGGGAAGTTTAGAGCTGATTAATCCGTCTCAGCTCTGATGAAAGAATCAGTGTCTCGAATCTGTAAACAGCCTCTTCATAAGTGTGAAGTGACAAGTTGAAAGTGTAGCGAGCGCTATTGCTAACACGTTCCATTGAACCCGATAAAGAAATAATTCATCTCAATGAAGATGTGTTGAAAGAAGGTTTGAACGTCCTGAATTAGTATTCAGGAGATTCCCTTTTAGGGTTGTGTATCGATGGAGAAGTTTCAATTAGTGCTACTTTGACTTCAGTCAGGATTCCTAAATAATACCGATTTAAAATTCCTGATGAAAATGACATCGTGCGTCACGTTACAAGTCTTTGGCTTTAGCTTCCAGCTCCCTGGTATTTTCACACACTCAACATTAAAATATAAACCCGTTTGCATAAATACAATTTATTGCTTCGGCGTGTTGGAGTTTTCTCACTGGGAGCAGATTTGCAATAGCAAAAAGAAATCGGCATGTGGAGATTTACTCCCGATTCATTTGGTACCATAAAAAGAACCAAAGATCCGTACCCAGCCCCACACCCCTGTGCCCTTAAACTTTATTGGCCCCAGCTGAAGTTTTCCAAACTGTATTGGAATGATTGTTGTTGTGATTACGGTTGCACCGATCAGACTTGTTCCGTCCTGATACCGATCCAGTACCGATCTGTGGGTCTCATCGCGTGAGAGACAGTTTTTTTGTGTACAGCAACATTTGCTAACTGCGTAGCACCAAATTAATCTCATGACTACTCAGTTGGTTTTGCAACTGTGCAAGAAACAAAGCCCCAGAGGGACAGCAATGGCGCCGTCACACTGCTGATGTATGACGACGTACGTGCGTCCTCCTCATATCCAGATGTTTGGGTCGGTATGGGACTGATGTCTGATTGGTGCATCCGTAGCTGTGATGCTTCCATGTATTTTGTCTTGACATTCGACTCATGTTTAGTTGTAAAGTCTTTTCAATCTTGTTGGTAGCAATGCAGGAATCAGCCTTGGACATTGTTATGTGCGCGCGTGTGTGTGTGTGCGTGTGTGTGTTTCGGGTTTAGTTCCACATCGTATTAAAATAGAAATTGAAAACTCCATATTTGATTGATTGGCAGATCACGCGTGAGTGGAACTGAGCCCAAAACCAGACACTGCTGTTTAGTTTACATGTGCTCCATCTCCCCATTTCACCCGTGTCCATTCTGACGATTTACACAGTCTTCTGTCCTCTAGGTTCCCCCCACACATGGTGCCCCCTCACCACAGTTTGCACACCACGGGCATCCCACACCCCGCCATCGTCACACCCAACGTCAAGCAGGAATCCTCCCACAGTGACATCAGCTCTCTCAACAGCTCGTGAGTAGCATCCCCTCTTCCTCGTCTCACCTGACTTCCTCACCGGCTGGAGGGTTGGAAGGTTCTCACTTTTCCTGACCTTTGACCTATTCTAGGAAACAGACAGACGCAAAGAAGGAAGAGGAGAAAAAGAAACAGGTTCACATAAAGAAACCTCTGAATGCCTTCATGCTCTACATGAAGGAGATGCGGGCCAAGGTCGTGGCTGAGTGCACACTGAAGGAAAGTGCTGCAATCAATCAGATTCTGGGACGGAGGGTAAGTTCCGACTCAACGCCACACTGACATTAAGTGCTTATCGCTCTTTACGCCGCTTCTTGGGGGCCATTTATTTCAGGGATGACGGGGAATGCAGAGAGTCCCAGAGAACCGCCACTGAGAATGTCGATCTTTCTACTCCACAGTGGCACGCGCTATCGAGGGAGGAGCAGGCCAAGTACTACGAGCTGGCTAGGAAAGAACGACAGCTCCATATGCAGCTGTACCCAGGCTGGTCAGCACGAGACAACTATGTAAGTTTTTAAGTTTACAAGTCGTAACGGCCTGTTTCTTCCCCCCCCCGTCACATCTCACTAGGTCACATGACCAGGACCAGTGTTTTTACTTGTTTATTTTATTTTATTTTGGGTTTTTTTGCTCTTAACCGAGCCTGAAAGGGGTCACCCTCCTTCTTGTGAGGTCTGTTTAAAATGACAGGCAGGACAAGATGACCTAATCTTTTAGTTTTATCTGGAAGAAGACTGGTAACAAAGCCTCTAAGATGATTTTGCTCCCTTATACACTTCTTATCTGTTACACATCATACATACATTTTCTTTGGGGGGGTGGGGTGGGGGGTCAAGCTTGACCGCTTGAGTCTTCAGTGAGCAGCCTGAGAGGAATCTGTCTTTCCAGACGAGCGAGAGAAGCCCATCAGTGATGACTAGATGTTCACAGGGCGGGGAGGAAAAAATAAGACAAAAGATTACAGCCAAAAAAAAAAAAAGAAAAAGAAGAAGAATGGGGGAAAAAGCAGAAAAAGACAAAAACAGAGAGGAGGGAGAGAGAGTCTGGCCTGCAGTGGCTGATATAAACCGGAGGGCAGAAACAAGAAGATAGAGAAAGAATGAATGAATAAATAAGTAAACAGAAAGATGAGTTCTATTCTCTTGTTTCATGTTTTGGGCATTCTGCAATATAATAACTAAGGTTCCTGTCTGTGTCTATTTTTTTCTTTCTATTTTTTTGGCGGCTAACCAACAGGGGAAAAGGAAGAAGAGAAAAAGGGAAAAGCAGCAAGCAGAGAGCAATGGTGAGTGAGCTGCAATTATCTCTCATATTAGAAGAGCCCCATCATGTGTCAGCCAGATGTGACATCTCGCAAGATAAAAGTCAAGCTAGTTTTTGTATGGTTTTTGTTTTTTTTGTCTTTTTTTTACTATTTGTGTGTTATTGTGCCTGGCTTTTTTTTGTTGTTTTTTTTGTTGTTGTTGTTATAGTTATGCTACCCAATGCAATATTTAAATGGTAGAGTTGCTCGTAACCCTCCTACCCACCCACCCACCCACCCAACCCGCCCCTTTCTCCTTCCCTTGCCTTCCCTTGCTAATAACAACTGAATATGCATGACCCCATCCCCACCCCCCCAACCCAGACTCACCTCCCCTCTTGACGCCCCCCTCCCTCCCTCCCTCCCTCCCTTTTGCCCCGTAGCATTCTGTTATTGCGATATGTGTTTTAAGAATGTGAAGTTGAAACATTGTGAGAGCCATTAACTTTGCCAGTATTATGTGTGTGTGTGTGTGTGTGTGTCTTATAATGCCTGTGCCCTGCAGATAGAATGCACTACTGTATCATGTGTGTGTGTGTGTGTGTGTGCGTGCGTGCTTGCGTGTGTGCATGCGTGCTAGTTGGGCTGCCCCTTTTTTGCTTGCTTTTTTCATGCATGCTTTCACATTTAAAAAAAAAAAAACCAACAACAAATCACTGACATCTTAAAATTAAGGAGGTTTGCTAATTCTATGATTTATCCATCTTTTTATGATCCATCTTCTTTTGAATCGTTCTGTCTGACGAGCAATGCCGACTCATGTTGTCATGTATTTTGCGCTCGTTTTGGTGACGGATTTCTTCTTGAAGGCCTCTCTATCTGTTCTTTTTTTTTTCAGAACACAGAGAATATTTTCCAAACCCTTGCCTTTCACTCCCTCCGATTACAGGTGCTAATGTCATTTTGAGTATTAAATCACTAACTTGTTTATTTATTTTTTTCTCCTTCTTTTTAATTGTATCTATTGTATCCATGAAATGTGCATTTATTAGACAGGCTCCAATTTTCTATTTTTTTTTTTTTTCCGAAACATTTGCTTTTGTTTGCTGCTTTCTTTTCTTTAAAAATGTTGCTAATGTTTGATATTTAAATGACTTGATGTTAGAAATTAAGTATGATTGAAAGAGAAAGTGGTGATGTCAAGCTAGATTATTATTATTATTATTATTATTGAGGATTATGACCAGAAGGATGTGATGCCAGGGTGTAAACCTCCTTAATCTTCAGTAGCTGCGCTTGAGCCTCTCCTATAGGCTAGCATGAGTTTGGCTTATTCCCACTCTGAATCTGCTCCGACGTGGCCTGGACTCAAACACTCCTCCGCTCTGTTCCGCTGTCACTCTGCTCTACTTCTGATAATGACACGATTACCAGGTAGAGCTAGCACAGTGACTGGCAGCATTTCCTGCAATAAGACAACTGATACCCGTGGAAAATAGATGAGTGTTTGATGCCAGGTCTAAGAAGTAGATTCCCCTCTTCAGGTTCCAGACTTTTTTTTTTTTTAATTGTTATATTAATAATAATAATAATCCTTCCCCCTGGATAAAGCTAACTCATGATCCTGCAATCTGCTACTGCTGCTTAGCTCTGCTACCTTGACCTCGTCTTTTTCTTTTTCTTTTTCTTTTTTTTTTTTTTTTTAGATCAAAAGAGCATTGATATCAACTAGCGCTAAAAAAAACAACAAAAAACACAAAAACCCCCCCAAAAAACAGTCCGGTTTGCATCTGTTCCCTTTGTAGCATCTCCAGCAAATAAACGCTGGGCTTTATCTCCAGCTTTATGACTCCGTGATTTCATTTAAATCACCTAACTGAAATGAGGTTTATGTATTAATTTGATCTTTTATTTTACGATATTTGTTTTTGCATGAAATTTCTTACTAATGCCTGGTCTTTCTGGAAAAGCACTTTTGAGTCTAGTTTTTGAATGTGGGGGGGGCGGGGGGGTTTGGGGGTGTTGGGATTTCTTGCCAAGCTTCATAGACTCACTGGTATCTGTTTTTTTTTCTTCTCCTCCTCTTGTTTGATTATTACTTTATTTCTTTTTGTTTTGGTACTATTTCCTCTACTCCTCTGCTGGCTTCCCTCCTCCTCCTCCTCCTCCTCCTCCCCCCCCCCCCCTCCCCCCACCCTGTTGCGGCATCAGACCTGAGCGCTCCTAAGAAGTGTCGAGCGCGCTTTGGGCTCGATCAACAGAATAACTGGTGTGGCCCGTGCAGGTGTGTATGGTGTGTGCTTGCACTGGCCAGGTCCAGGTGAAGGCAGGTTAAATAAACGCTGGGACTTCCTCCTTTGTTTTTTTTATATATATATATATTTTTCCTCTCTGCTTGTGCTTTCATTTTTCTTTGTTTTTCTCTTTTTTGTTGTTTTGTTTTTCATTTTTCTTTCTCCGTTCTTCCCGTCCGTCCCCGCCCAGGCTATCATGACCTCTCAGCTTCCTCCAGCCACGCCTCTCTCTGGGGTTTTCTCTATTTGATCTCCTGTTTGGGAAGAAGGGTTTTAACAGCACATGCAATGGAGTGTTTGTATGAATGGCGAGTGAGTGTTGATTTAAAAAAAAAGAAAAAGAAAAAAGAAAGAAACCAAAAAATAGGAGGGGTTTCATTGCAGGATTTTCAGTCAGAAACTGGAAGGGGTTGGGGGGGCGTGGAGGATCTGGGTCCTGATGGTTTGGTCGATATCGAGGACATCCCAGTGTTACCAGCCTAAACCTATAACCCTGGCTACATGTTTTTTTTTTGTCTGTGCAATGATTTGTCCATTTTTTCTTTTTTCTTTCTTTGTTTCCCTTTTGTTTTTGTTTTGTTTGTGTCCGTGTATATGTTTGTGTGTGTGTGTGTGTGTGTCTGTGTGTGTGTGTGTTTATGTGTGTGTGTGTGTGTGTGTGTGTGTGTGCGCGCGTGTGCGTGTGTGTTTTGTGTCTACCTCTTTTGGCTAACAGATGCAAATACCCCAAAGAAGTGTCGTGCCTTGTTCGGGCTTGACCAGCTGAGTTTATGGTGCAAACCATGCAGGTATAACTGCTGTTAGAGCCAATGGGAGGAAGACATCCACAATGAGCAGCTGCACTTCTTGATTATTTGCTCAAAAATATATGAAAAAAAAAAAACAAAACCCCAAACCAACAAGTTTCCATCAGTGTTGGTAACAGATGGCAAACTCCTCTGCTCTGCTGCTTTTCTGCGCTGAGGAACTTCCTGCTATAAATTCCCTTCGCAGCAAATTTTCTCCTCAGTTAAAAGCCCAGTGGCAGAAAATGGATTTCTTTACAAGATTTCGGAACATTTTACCACATTTAAAGTAAATTTGGAATTTATCTGACTTACCATCGAAATCCATTTTCTCCCCCCCCCCCCAAGGCTGTGGATTATTCCCTCCCATCTTAACTTGTCATGTATGTCCTAAATTGGCGCCCTTGAATAACAATGTTATGCTTCAAAATAAAAGAAAAAAGAACAAATTTAGCCCTGCTTTCTCTGAGGGCCTGCTCAGTGACACTCTTTTCTGTGCCCTCTTCCTCTTCTTCCTCCTCCTCTTCTTCCTCCAAACTCCTCTTCAATAACCCTTACTTAGTCCCTACCTGTTGTCTTTCTGTTCTGACACAAGCAGTCTTTGAATTGGGAATATTTTCATGGTAGGTATTTGTTTCTGCTAAGTAATACCCCTTCTATGTGTCTCGGCTTGCACCACACCCTTTCTTCAACACCGAAACATATCATTTGTATTGTTTTGATCATTTAAATGCTGGAAGTCTAAATTTAACCTTTTGTTTTTTTTTGTATTTTCTTTCTACATGTAGGAAATAGGATGTAACATCCCGCCGTCAGCTCTCTCTTTATTTCCCCCTCGAATCGCCGGGCGTAGATTAATACTGTATCACGTCCGGAAAACGATAATCGCTGATGAGATCAGAAGTGAAGGCACATTAATTCGTTAACAGGAGCCGAGAGGTTAAAAGTCCTCTCTGGGCTCTCACTTTAGGAAAAGATGCATCTAGTCAAAAAAAAAAAAATAGAAAGAAAAAAGAAAAAGAAACAATTTCCCTTGAGATAAAAAAAAAAGAAAAAATCAATAACATACGCAGGCACATACAATGAATCGATACGTCTGCTTAAAAAATGGATATTAGCTCATTTGTTGCTCTTTGACTGACAGTTGGACACGTTTAGAAAGCTAAATGATCGTTTTTGGGGGGACTTTTTTTTTAAAAAGGTCAATACTCCAGCAGCCCCAGAGTTCCCTACTCTATTTTCTAGAACTTTCCCACGTTATGTGCTTTTATTGTCACTTAAAAGTGCATGACTGCTTCCTCTCCCAAGCATGCGATCAAGGTTTCCTAAAGCCTTGGATGTGATATGTTGGTGTCTCCTTCTTCTTTTTCATTCATAAGTAATGTGCTCTCTGTAGTTGTACCCTTCAGATTTGCTTAATTAAATAGTACATGATCCAAGAGCCCCCGTATTTCTGTTTTAAAAATCTTGTTTAATGCAGTTTTTTTTTTTTTACATTCTCTTTTAGAGAGTGTTACACTAACCTTCAGGCAGCCTTGTGTTAGAGGAGAGAGAGAGAGAGAGAGAGAGAGAGAGAGAGAGAGAGAGAGAGAGAGAGGTCACTATCAGGGTCAGGGTAAGAGATGAGGTAGGCAGAGATTCCCCCCTTAACCAAATTCCAAACATCACAGCAAAGTCACCACAGATAAATGAAACAATCCCCTTTTAGACACACACACACACACACACTCCCATCTTCATCATCATCTTCACCATCATCATCACCAGAGCCTGAACAGGCCTGGCCTCAGGACTCAGCACGCAGGGAGAGGGTCCCGACCTCAGGCAGGGAAATGCAAACATGGTGTCTTGACCCCCTCACACGCTCACACTTGTGTCTGTGGGGCAGATGCAGGGTAGCGTGCTGGAGCCGCATATCCAAACCCCTGCGCCCCCTCAGGAGAAGAGAAACCAGATTAGAGGAAAGACCTGGTCCAGTAACCTCGTGGTTGCTGGAGAGAAACATCCTGATCCCCAGTTGTAGGGTTTTTTTTTTTTTTGTTTTGTTTTTTGGGGGGGGTGTAAGAAAGGTTTACATCCAGAGAGCAAACATTACTCAATTTCATTCTTCTCGTCCTCTTCCTCTCCTTCTCCACATCATCATCATCATCATCTGTCTGCTTCTCATTTCCCTGCTGTGTTCCCGTCCGGGTGCTTCACCTGCGACTTCTTCCTACGTGTCCGTCCTGTCTGATGGTTTGATATTTAGAGTTCTGACACTTAAGCTTCTTAGCACCAGGTTTGCAAAGTTACTTAAATGCACCTGCGAGCGAAACGACAGTTTTAAAAAGAAAGGAGGTGCATTTAAGTCGGCCAAGGTGCTAAGAGGCGGTGCGGCTCAACCACGTGATGCTAAGATGCTCTCTGTGTCTCACCTTGTCCCTCAGGAGAAAAAAAAAGTGCATTCGCTACATCCAAGGTGAAGGCAGCTGTGCCAGTCCTCCCTCTACGGACGGAAGCTTACTAGACTCCCCCCCATCCTCACCCTCTTCAGTGGTTCCCTCCCCTTCCTCAAAAGAGTCCAAACCTCAGACTGAACAAATGCAACCTCTCTCACTGACTATGAAACCGGCCCACCAGCCACTCCACCACCCACACCTCCTGGCTGGGCCTCCACCGCCATCTTTGGTTCAGCTGGAAAACTCTGCTGCAGCTAGCAAAACGCCCGGCGCCTCCTCCCACAACGGAGCCCTGGAGCACGGTGACGTCTCGTCCTCACGGCAGCCGGGCTCCTCTGTGGTGTCCTCAATGGCCCGGCCATCGCCATTGCTGTGTCATTCCCACTCGCTCCACCCCTCCACGGCCCCTCAGCCTCTGTCGCTAGTGACCAAGTCTATAGAATAGTCTACCCTATTCTTCCTCACCTCTTTTCTAGCTCTGCACACATAAACAAACACACACACACAAACACGCATGCACGCACACACACACACCTTTCTAGGCCCTGTCTCTGCTATATTTCACTTGCCATTGGTTCTTTTTATCTTTATTTCTGTGCCATAAGGCTTTGAAATTTTAGTTTTTTGTTGTATTAAAGTTCATTGGTCAATATTTGACCCATCATTATCGAAAAAAATCTAATTATTATAAAGAAATGATACAATGAGCTGTAGTATAGCTTTGTGAATCTGCCAAAATTTTTATGAATTTTGTTTTGTCTTTTTTGTAGTGTTTAACAGTGCAAACAGAAAAAAAAAGTTATCAACTTCAAAAAATGTTTAACATATAAAAAAAAAGGTAGGCTAGATTATTCAATGAGCCCTTTTCTTGAAAGAGTTGGTTCTCCTTCTTTATTTGTATTAAATACGAGCTTGCGAACCAATCATTTGACATCTGTTCAAACTCTTAGGGGGGCACGAGGCTAGCGGCGACACCTCTCCGAGGAACAACTTTAATTGTGATGTTACTTGTTCTTGTTTAAATGTACAGAATAATGGGGGCGGGGGAGGGGATTAACTGTGTTAAATATGCATTCTTCCACTGCTTTGTCTTTTTTTCTTTGTTGTTTACCTTTTTGGGGGCGGAGTCAGGCAGGTTGGGTGGGCTTGAGGGGAGGTCGGGGTGGGAGGGGTTAAGGGTTATTAAATTGAAAATGTCACAACGCTAGGACCAGTAGTATTTATTGCTTTAGAGATTGCTTGTTGTATCTTGTACGTGTCTCTTTTTGACTTTTTTTTGTTTGTTTTTGTTTTGTTTGTTTGTTTGTTCTTAATACGTTGTACAAATATTTTTTTCTTAAGGTAAGCGACTTATATATGAACGATCCATTTTTACAAGGAGGTTTTAAAAAGGCAATTTTATTTTATTTTATTTTTATTTTTTTGGGGATTATTTTTCCTCGCTGAAAACCCTGGATTTCCACTCTGTGTACTGTGTAGATCTCATGAACAGAAGTATGCACAACTTCATTTCGAGAAATGCGTCTATAAGCCATTTTACAAAAAAAAGAAGAAAAAGAAAACTTGAAACAAAGAGACAGTGGGTACCGTGTCTTCAGTAGTCGGGGAAAAAAAGTGTCTAAAGCCCTTCTTTTTTTATTGCACAGTCACAACTCAGACTGTAGATTCGTGTACAGATTTTCCGTGCCAAAATTTTTTGTGATAATTTTATCTGCCCCTCTAACCAGGCTGTAGGGATCTTTTTTTTTTTTTTGGTTGTTTTTGTTGTTTGTTTGTTTGTTTGTTTGTTTTTTTAATTTTTAAATTTCGATACCATTCTTTGCTGTGACGTTACATAGATTGCTATGTATGTAGTATAAATGTTGCTATAACAAAATGTGTTTGGTAGCAAATTGTCAAATATTAAAAATTTAAACCTAATAAAAAGACGGACATCATACTGTATAAACCCACAAGGGCCAAATTATGTATATTAGGAGGTTCATAAAAAAAAAAACTATTAAATACAAAAAAATACACAAACTGCCACTTTTAAGTACACTACTACATATAGGTAGATAGAAAAAATAGGCATGTTGATGTTGCAAGAGGCTGTAAAAAAAAGCTACAAGAGAATCATCCACTCGGTGCCATTGTAGTTGACATGACGCGACTGTAATCTGTCTATTTCTTCTCTGGTTTATTAAGATGCTAATGATAAATAGTTTGAATGTTTCCTTAACGGCTGTGATGTTCCTGTTCTATTTTATGCTCTTATCTTTTTTTGTTTTTGTTTGTTTGTTTGTTTTTTTCTTTTTATTTTAAATGGTTCCAAAACCATGTTTTTTTGTAATGAATAAATGTTTATGCTGTACAGTCTCTGTAGCATGCAGTTCTGTATTAATAAAAGCAACTTAGTATGTGCACCTTTGTGTCTTCCTTCGCAACCGGAAATTGGCTTAACGGGCTAAAATGTTTGATTTCTTTATTTTTTTTAATGGAATTAACAGTTGAAAACGGTAATTTATCAGCAGAAGGACATTTAAAAAGTGGAATGTTTCCAATTTGACGTGCGCAAGTTTTGTTAAGGTCAAATTAATAATTAGCTTCAAATCTAATAACCTTTAAATGTCACGTAAATGCTGCGAGGAACGTTTTCAAGAGATGTATAGGTTCAGTTCAAATTTAAAGGTGCATTACGAAAGTGTAGCTTAACTACACAGGCGCAAGTTTCCGTTTTACATATATGCAAATATTAGGACTGACTTTATTAGTCCAGTGATGACTTTCAAAAACAAAGACACTTTAACTTAAGACTGATTTATACAATGAATAAAACAGTTCCATGAACAGCAAACAGTGACGTCCGAACAACAATCTTGACTCACTCAAAGAAATTATGTCAGGACACCGCCCCCTTTTAATTAACATTTCCTGAATACACAAATGTTTCAGTGTTACAGTCACAGGGAGCCCTCGAACTGCATCTTCTCACCACAAACTGTTTTTAAAATGTGCCATTACACATAAAAAACATTTTAAGGAGACATAAGCTAACGAAGGGGACAAACTTTTTCAGGTGGTCTGGTTTGTCCGAACATGTTATTTTCTAAGTTGGAAAACATCACATTTTTTAGTTCAGAGACTGCGGTTCACACCAGGCATTAAAAATGCATCTTGAATGACCTTTTGTTATTCAGTTCTCTGCCCAGTTTGGATCTCATCTTAGGAGAAACAACTGCTGCCGAACAAAAACAAGCACATCTTCACAAGGCCATACACACACACACACACACACACACACACACTGACGGTTAGGTAATCGGCTTTTGAGTTATGTGCACGCTGTAATATATGCTGGCAGATTTGAGCATGTCTAAATATATTTGTAGCTGCCGGGATCGCCAAAAAATTCCTTTTAGTGCCAAGAACGGCAAAGAAGAGTTAAAAATGAGCCCGGTTTGATGGAAATAGAGAAACAGAAGATGAGTAGACAAGGCTAGAGAACCACACCGAGAAAAAAAAAACAACTACTACTGGACTACAGAACCAAAAAAAATGGCATAAAAACATCATAGGCAGAATAACCTTTTGCACACGTCGTCTGACTACAAGTGTCAAAGGGAAAGAACTCTAAACTAACACAAACGACGATGACAGGTCTGTGCTCGCCACATGGAGAAAGCTTTTGCACACCCGCTGTTGCGTTCTGGGTTAAATACTGATAATTTTCCTGTAGAGAGACACTGACACGTATACAAAAAAAAAAAAAAAAAAAGAGAAGCAGGATTGGACCAATCAGCCAAATCATTAAAACCACTAACTAGTTTGGTATTGAGTATAACACAACAATGCGGCGGTAAATCCTCCTGCGTGAGGGTGATAAAGTCCAGTTTTCATTTAGTCTCTAACTGCCGTTACCGATGGTGCCGGTGAACTACACTGCTGTAAAAGGTGCATGCGGTATTTTGTCCAACCTTTTTCATATGAAATAATGTGAAAAATATTAGGAACAGCTCCCAATGTGCAGTAAGACAGTACCACAAACTGCTGCTAAAAATGGAGTCACCTTTGATAATTTACGTGTTTCTTAAACAGGTTCATAAAATAAAAAAAACCTGTACTTTATAATTCTCTCAAGATGATTTATTGCAGGACCGTTGTCTTATACTCAAACCTGTCCGGGGTTTTAATGCTTTGGCTGAAAAGTGTCGATGTGAAATACATACATCTGGAAGAGGATTGAGGAGGAGGAACACATGAGCTGAAATCGAGAAAGCAACGAATTCCCTTTCATTCTAATATGCTTTTAAGATTTCTATGCAAATTTGATGTTGGAGGAGTTGCTCTTCTGTGACTTTTCTCAGTTCGGTGGCGTGGTTTGTTCCACTTGTGTGTGCTTCAGTTGTTTGTGATGTGAAAGAAAGTTGTTAATAAGAGATATTGTTGGAAAAAAAAGAAAAAAAGAAAGTAGCTTACCTTGAGCAGAGCAGCACATCTGGAGCAAGTTGAGATTTGGTGCAGAAGGTAATTTAACAGGGTTGAATCCTGCAGTTACAGTTACTACGGGATTGTACTTGGTTGATGCTCACAATCAAGACTTCAAAACCGCTCTTAATGCAGAGTTTTTGGTCACGTAGTTCATTTTACTTGGCGCTGTAATCATTTTCTTAGTGTTTCATCTGTAAAATAGTAATTCGTATTACAGAGTTACTTGTGTACAAATGTTAGAAAGAGCACAAGGGCGTTTCTTGATGTTCTCGGTGGATCCGAAGTAAGAAAACATGGTGTTTAGGATGTTTGTATGGATTCGCTCCATACGCATAGGAGAGCTGCGCTGATTTCTTATTTATCTGAAATTTGTGTGTGTGTGTGTGTGTGTGCGTGTAAATCTACAAAGTAGGGAGACAAACAGGAGAAAAATATTTAAGCTGGCACGAATGTTGTTCTTGAACATTGCCATAATGTAGCGATCGTCCTCCAGAGAGGAGAAGAAGAAGAACTACAACTAGGGGGATGGGTTCAGTTATGATCAAGCAAACATGGGACTTTTCTTTGTTCCCTTTGAATGTATACAGTACGCACACTTAATGCATTTGTGTGGGCTATACCCTTGAACTATAAACTGTTAGACTAGCAACATAGAACACGGAAGCGTCTGTGATGGTTCTATTACATTTCAAGGAGGAGGAAGGCTTTGTATACCTGAGTAAAGAAATGACTTTTTTTTTTTTTTGATGTTTGTGTGGCATGGAGGGGAAAAGAAAAAAAAAATATGTTGAAGGCCATCACAGCAAGCAGGCATACAAATCAGAAAACACTGCACAACATTAAATAAGTCCCCTAGTTTACAACAAACATGACAAACAAATGTATTGTTTCAAATGTTTCAAGAGGTGTGTATCCCTGACCCTTATTACGGCGGTAGAACAAAATCGAGAGGTTGAAGAAATGGCCGCAGTGTAGCACAACACACCTATGAAAACACCCAACGGCTTTATAGTAACAGATTTATGTTGTCCTCCATAATGGCATTCTCTTTTCACCCCCCCCAATGAGCTTCATAATAGGGTTCAAAGAAAAGAGTATAAAGGATCAATCTTTGCACAATCTTTTTCGAAAAATGTTCTTTAGTTCCGATGATGCTGAAAGGAATACTCTTGAAAAAAAAAGCAAATGGGAAAAAAAAAAGCCTTCATTGGTTAGTTAGAAAGAGCATATTGAAACCAGCTCCAATGTATGTCAGTCCCGCCATGACCTTCATCAACTTTTCATTCATTCCTCGAGCACCTTGGTACACCGCTCCCGAAACACAACCATTGCTCAGCCGGCAAAAATTCATAGACGCAAAAAGCACTCGAGTAATTCTTTGGGGAACAGAATAACTGTGCCGGCAGGCCCTGGTTGCACTGTTCTTGACCGTATCTCACAGACTAAGACGTAAGTCATGTGTCTTAAGGATGAATTGGAGTCAATTTATTTTATTATATATATATATATATCTTTTAATACTTTGTGGGACTGTTAAGGGGAGGGAAAACAAACCGGAGAGATAAAGGATTTTCAGGTCCATACTTATTACAAGATTGCTCTCCGCGGCGTAGGTGAGGAGAAAGAAGAGGGCGATAAAGGAAGACACAGTAATAGGTATTTAACTGTCTGGTGAAATCTGGAACAAATAACTGAAAAAAAAATTGTATTCCTTAACATATGAACTTGTAAATATCTTCTTCTGTTCCAAAGCAAAACTGTGACAAGCTCTCTATTCACTATCAATTATCTTCTAACCTTGAAAACCATTTTGCTTCCCCGTGAGCGCGATCTCTGGCTGCGCCAGGCCATCTTTAATCAGGAGGATTTTGGATCCTCTAGTCTAAGGCGTAACTGTGTAGGCCACTACAGCAGGTTCTCTGAAGAGGAGCAATCAAATCCATGACTTGAGTGCGAGGAGAAGAGGAGACAGGAGTGCAGGGACCTCCCATCATGCAGGGTTGTTAGGTAAGAAAGACACGAGGACAGCTCTTACTTTTTCAGCACCAGTCATGGATTTCATTGCCCCTCTTCCATCTTGCTGTGGCAACCGTTTTGTAACCAAACACGAGTGAAGCTATCGCAATGTGGCGCATCAGCTAACAGGTAACAGACACTGTCTAACTCTCCGCTGAGGGGGTCATGTGATCGCCAGCGTCTGTTTGTCTGTCTGGCAGCAGGATAACTCAAACAGCCGCAGTTGGATTTTGATGAAACTTGGCAGGATGATAGATTGTAGGTTGAGGAACGATTGATTAGATTTTGGAGTTAATCTGGAGTTGGATCCAGATTTGGTGATGTCATATCTCCTTGGCGGATGCGCTCTCTGAGTGCCCCCTGGTCATTCCACCTCATTGTAGAAGTATTTCAGGGACTTTTGGCTCCTTGTTTTGGCTTCTATCTTTCCAGCTTTGGTTCGCTTGTTGGTTTTACTGGCGTAGTTTCCAGCCACAGCCTCGAAGAACAGATGCATTGTCATCCAGTACCAAATTCCAATAACGAAAGAGAAAATCTCCAAGTTGCCAAAGCTTATTCTTTTTTTATGTCGTTAAACTGCTTTGAGTGGAAAAAAGCCAGAGGAGCTGAATATAAAACTAAAAAGATGCAACAGAGCAAAAGCTTGAACACATATTGGTCAATTGTTTTACATTTTTAATGTTGTGAAACTGTTTTGAATGCGTGAGAAATGCCAAGGAACTTAAAATTAAAACCAAAGATTTGCATATGTCACGTCGTTTTTACCCTCTCCCTCGATTCTATTTTACATTAATAAAAAAAAAAAAAATCAGTCTGAAGCAAAGTCTAACATAAACTGAACTTAACATGAGCGTTCTGGCATTACCGGACAAAATAATCAAGAAGCCAAAATTCACGTACCATCCTTTGTTGTTGCTGCTGTCATCGAGGCAGTGGGACATAATGGTCATCATGTCACAGGTTTCTGAGCCTGCGTGCAGCGCAGTCCTCGTCTTACGAATCCAACGCAGTCTATAACATAATAATCCTTTAATTGCCATTCTTTCAATTATTATTACTTTTTTTACTATATTTTTTTTAACGTGAACCCCCCCGCCAATGAATTCTGCTTCGTGCGTTGGCCCTTTGACAAATCCGATTAGCGTAAATAAGAAGGTAACTTGTAAATATCCAGCAAAACAAAAAAATTAAGAAAAAAAATAGAACAAATTACAGTAAAGAAAGACAAAAGTTACAAATCTCGGTCTTAAATCAATGTCCAGTAGCGGTCAATCGACGCTCAAGCTGAATCATGTGACCTCAGCTCCCCAACTCCACTGTACGCTAAACAGCTCTTTAGCTGTAGACCCCCCCCCCCCACCCCCACCCTCAAGAGTCGGTGAATGTCAGATCAGAGCCAGAGAGAAAGTAAATACTGGACTCACACTCATCATGTGGCCAGAAGAATGTCTCCTCATGAAGGCTAATGTTGCCCTGGGAGACCCATTATATTGATGTCTGGTAAATGTGAGTTTATTTGACTTTCTTTAAACAAAAGCCCCATAAAAAAACTTGCCAGCTCATGTTCTGAAAAGTTCAACAAATCACAGTTTAGTCGCTGGAAAGAACCCCCGTAGAGAAATGCGGAGGTTACCCAGCGCCAAAGAACAGTTAAACCGCTTGATAACAGAACTGCAATTTCAGCTCAGTGTTTTGTTTTGTTTTTTTTAACGCCTCGACAGACGGAGGCAGAAAACTGCAGATGTGATGAGAGGGGCAGCGAGTACAGGTGTTCATGTGCTGCTGCTGCTGCTGCTGCTGCTGCTGCTGTTGCTGTGTGAATGCAGGCTTGTGTGTCACCTTCCCAGCACAAGTGCCCTGGTCCCTAATGATGGCGGTGTGAGCTAACTACCCTCACAGTGGAGCGAGCCCCCAGGCTAGTGCCACATCTCTCCATCAAGGCCTGCCTTCATCCAGCTTTACGCTGAGCCCTTTCCAAAGACACACACACACACACACACACACACACACACACACACACACACACACACACACACACACACAGACCCAATGACAAATAATTCATATTATGGCCTGCCTGAAAGTTTGCCACACTACCTCATTAAGCAGCCCATTGTAACTGTCTGACATTCTCCCAGCATAATAACATTCCTTGGTCGGGTTGTTTTTGAAGTCACATCTCACTAGAGGGAAACAGAAAAAAAAATAAAGAAATAATGATCATAATAATAATAATAATAACAATAATAATAATAATAATAATAAAAATAAAAAATAGCCCAGGTTTGTTATGTTGTTTTTCACCTTCGGAACTCTCAAGGTGATGCAACTTTAGCTGCCAGATATCAATAATAGATCCCTGTTGTTTTTTGATCTGGTACAAGGTCCGGCAACGACACATCAAATGAAGGCGGAAGTGTTGCTTATCATTCGCTTGGAAAGAGTTTTTTGTTTTGTTTTGTGCTTTTTTTTTTCTTTTTTTTTTTTACATTTTAATAAATTGCAGGGATACAATGGGACAAGGACGGGAGTGAAGTAGCACACGTCTGTTTATCCTCCTATGAATTTGAATCATTTTTATGAGTGTGGACAGCAAATGATCAAGGTTGAGGAGGGTTTTGTTGTCAAAAAAATGGCATTTCATTTTTGTAAAAGTGTAAAACTTATTAACATTACTTTATATACATAGATACACACACACACATATATATATATATATTTGTGTAAGTAAAACACAATAACATAAACCTTGATATTAAATATGAGAGGACATTTAATTCTAACACTATAAATGTACTGTTCTCTCTCACTCACACACACACACACACACACACATATACACGAACACACACACACACACACACACACACACACACACACACGTGAGATTCATGTGCTGTAATGAAGACACTATGGCTCAATCCAAACCTACATATTGAGTTTGATCTTCCACTTAAGGCTGCATTGATTTTCCCTCGTAGCCCCACAGTCCAGTGGACCACTTCTGACACACCAATGAAAATTAGTCTGTTTGATTTCATCTACAAAATTTGCTATGGCCAAAAGAAAGAGAGAGAGAAAGAGAGAAAGAGAGCAAGAGAGAGGGGGGGCAGAGAGAGAGAGAGAGAGGGAAGAGTGGCGAATGGCTTGATGAGGGTGTGAGGAGAGAAAGGGTGCTGGTGGTGGGGGTGAGGAGGTAAGTGAATTTGTTGCTTTGATGTGCTCCATGTTTGGCGCATGGAAGCAAATAGCAGGATGGAAACAGAGTGGGAGTTTTTTCTTTTTCTTTTTTTTCCTGAGTGGCAATCAGTCAGTTCAGAGACGTGGAGCTCCTGGCGAGCCTACGAGGCATGTGGCTAGGTGCACTCTGTCCTGGGGGCGAGACGTGGCGAGCTCTGACTTAGCTCTGACTTTTCCAGGGCATCAGCGAGGTATGGGAGAGGAAGAAGAAACTTTCTGAGCAAAGTGAGAAAGAGGGGGGGTGAGAGAAAGAGAGAGAGGGGTGAGGGGTGGTGGGGGGTATCATCCAAGCAAGGCAGACTTGAAGTTAAAACACTGATGAGCATTTCAATCTCCACTTCAGTCTGCCAAACATGGTTTTTGCATAAATACACAGCACTTCAGAGGTAGACGTGGAGATAAAGCTGAAGTTATTTGAATAACAAAAGGGAAAATGAGAGGAAGATGGGAGGCTCATACACCCACCCCCCCCCACACACACACACACACAAAAAGAGAAGGAAAGATGGAAGACAACCCCTGCTAAGTTGGATTGTGTGGCTGTCTTCCATCTCCCTGAGTAGATAGCAGGAATGATAGCGGAGCATGTTCCAGCCTCCTGTAATGAAGACCAGATGCATCGACTCAGCTCTGCTCCTCATCATCACAGGCTGTGACCTTGGGAAAACAAGCTCAGCAGTGAGAGTTCTCTCAAGAATACTACAGAAAACAAACGTCTTCTCCAAATGCCACACGACTGTATCCTCAGTTAATCTTGAATTAATGGAGAGAGGAATGCGCGTCTTCATGCAGCATGAAAGGCGACTCTATTGAGCCGGCGATGACCTAACCTGTGCAGAAACACAGCGGAATATCTGTTCCACAGCTACTTAGACGTGAGTTGTATAAAAGGTGACACTGAGTGCACAAGAGGATATGCAGTCAACATGAAAAAAACAAACAAAACCTGGTTATTGTACACACACCTTGACCTCACCTCCAGTTAACGTGCTCATTTATTACCGATATTTCAGGCTGTTTGATGGAGAGAGGAGGTCGTAAATATAAACAGTGAATACGACTTTTATTCAGGCCAAAATGACATACGCCATCTAGTGGTCAGAAGAATCATGACAACACAAAAGAAGGAATGATATATTCAAAAACAAAAGGCAGACAACCCCGTATATGGAGGTAGAGGTAGCAGATGGATGGATGTTTGAGGCTGCTTATTGGAGAAAGCTCTTCCGACGGTTGCTGCAGTTTTGATGAACTATTTTGACACCATAGTCGGCAGCAGGGAGTGGATATCCACTTCCTCACGATTACCAGTTTGAACAATTTCACGTCATGGTTTTTTCATACTAACATTTGTCATTCTTATATTCTGAACATGGACATGAATCCAGCCAATCCCACAATCCTCCATCTCAGCGTGTAGTTTTGTCCCTGGATTGGTTCGGCCTGCATGAAAGGCTGATACAGGCATCCTTCAGATCAGTAAATCTTAATAATTAACATTTGAATATACAAGAGAGTGGGAACTAAAATAAGTAAACCTTACTTTTCGGCACATCAGCCCCTCCGTTGATGATCTGATGGTCGGTGTCACAAAGAGAGTAATTCAAAGCCATAGCACCCCGCAAACCGGGGACCATTTAAAAAAAAAAGAGGGATTTTTCTAAAGTAGTAAAGCACCAATTACCCAGAACAACTCGGACCAACACAGCAGCACCATGATGTGCAGAACATGAGCTAAACTCAATCAAAATCATATTCCGGGAAAAAAAAATGAAAATCTGACACATGGTAATATTAATCAACAAGTAACTACAAACCACTGGAAAAGAAAACAGGGTCATCTGACCACTTGTTGGCAACGAGAGCGCTATGCTAATGAGTTGGCTGCGGGCATCATTGTAATTAGTCATTAGTGTCAGCTCTCTCTTTCTTTTTAGCGTGCAAAGAAAAAGTTGACTCTCTTGAAATCAAGTCAAGACTTCTTCTCCAATTCTCCCAACGAGTTATTGTTTCTAAGCCAGAGAATAGAAGTGGTTATCAATTAGTATCGCTAAACCTTTGTGAAATTTAACAGCCTCAATCTCTACGCCAGGCTACATTTGACAAGTTAGTTTTATCCAAAGGCTGACATGGGATCAGTTTGTGTTTTTGTACTGCATATTACTTCTTATTACCACTTTTAGTGACGGGAGTTTAGAAAGCAGCAAGATGTGGCTGAGAATAGCAAGTAAAAAAATTTTTTTTTTTGTCTCAAATTGATTTTCAGCTCCTCAGTCAAGTGCAATGCATCGTAACTTCAGTGGCAGAGCGCGCGCACACACACTGTATGAAACAAAAGTGGTGTAAAAAAGTGGGACGGCAAGTCTCATCGAGTAGACACAATTACAGTGTTGAGGATATGCTGTGAGCATCGGGATGTAAGACAAGAGAGCCATTTTAAAGGAGATTAGTGCTGACACCTCCCTGTGTCTCAGCATGCAGCGATCACACTGCGCCAGCTACTGTGTGTGGGAGGCCTTTTGTCACTTGTACCATTCAAAGTGGGAGAGGGAAAACAAGAGATGGGATGACACCCAGCCGCCTCCAACAGATCAAACCTAAAGTAATAAGCCCGGATGCTCAAATTAACAATGAGGCCTCTTGTTTAACTCTGCTTGACTTTCTCAGCTGAGGCACATCAACTACACAGGCGCGTTTAAAATCCATATGAGGACGAGAATTTGGAAATAACGACTGCACTCAGCGTCATCGGGAAAAAGAAACTGAGTGGATAACCAAAAATAAACGCTATTTTCTGTCAACAAACCTCTGTGTTAAATGTGTTAAAATGGCGCGGCGCACGATGAAAAACTTTAACAACCAGCTAAAAACAAAAGACAGAGAGGTTTAGCTAACGTGGAGGCGTATTCTCTAAGTGGACCTGGAGAAGAGGAGGACCTCCCTTTGCAACAATAATCCATCTCCATTGTTCCCCTGAAGAGGCTTGTTGAAAATTAATTTGGGTTGGTCAGAAGTCAATAACGCACTCCTGAGAGACATACTGTTTAACCCCCTCCTATTAGAGAGCACGCACGCACACGCACGCGCGCACACACACACACACACACACACACACACACACACACACAGACACACACACACACACACACACACACCACTGCCTCTCAAGCCTGAAAAGAAAGCATTATTGACCAATTTCTGAGCTTAATATACCTACATTTCTCCCTCCAGGCGATCCGCTCTCGTCTCCTTTTCCAGCTTTTATGATGTTGTCATGTTATCGTGTTGTCGTTGTTGTTTTCGGTTTTTATTCATGTTGAACGCTTGAAGGCAGCTGGTCAATGACAGGAAGAGGCAGCGATGAAAACTGGGAACACGCGAAAGAAAGGACCAACCTGATGATAAAATAAATGATCAAAAACTGACTGTACGTGCAAATATCTTGATATAACCTTGATAATCATCTAAAAAAAAATGCATACGATTATATTTCTTCTTCTTCTTCGATAAGATGAGATAAACCTTTATTCGTCCCTCAGTGGGGAAATTGGCAATATGATCTAATGTATAATATAATGATATAGTTGATATAAAGCCAAGGAGAAAACCATATGTAATGATTGCTGCAGCGAACTCAGTCGTACAGCACTGAAGAAGTTCTTGACAATGCAACTGGAGCCTTGTGTCACACATTCAGCCCAGTTGCCAGAATAAAAAAGTCCCCATTTTACTCTTCCTCCTGTCACAGTTGCATATAATGTCAACACTTTTCAACTAAAAAGCGCTTAACTGTGTAGAATTCATGACAAGAGAGAAAGGCGGGAACGTGACGATTTGTACTTTATACAGCAAGAAAGTCCGTTTTTCAAGTGTTTACTGGGCCTAAACTGAACTCGACCTTAACAGTTGCATGTCTTTTCTTTTTTTTTTTCTGTGATTTGTCGGTGAAGGCTGTGTTGTCAAAATGTGAGATTACATATAAGTGGTTTGCAGGAGAGTAAAAAAAGCCTCATGCTCATGTTGAGCGTGTTTAAAGACTTGAAGCGGGAGGAAATCCCACCAAGGAAAAACACTTACACTGCACATTATGTGCATTCATTTCTGCATAAAATAGACGACGTGATTCATACCGGAGGGTCACGTCCCAGTCTGGTGACAGGCTGAGGCAACAGCTGGCAAATAAAGGTTGCATTTTTGGATTCTAACATCTGGACTCGAAAAAGTTTCCACCTTCAGTCTCAATCAGGATGGATTGAGACTGAAGGTGAAAGGTCGTAAGGTGTAGAACTTCTTTTATTTACTGCGGCAGCGTAGTGTTCTATCTAAAGGATATAGAATACTTCTCACTTGGTGGGGGGAAAAAAATCCACCCAAATACCTCTATACATCGAGTGTAAACGCTTGTTATTCACCTCCTGTATGTGTGTCGACATAGCGGACCAAAATAAAGGCTTTTCTCCAACTTACTTGGTGCCAGCCACTCTAGCCAATCCAAAGCCCTGGATCTATTGACAACAAAACTGAGCTTCTCCAACTTGCACCTCCTCTGAGAGGAAAAGTACAAGCCCCGAATGTTTGGAGCTGCTGAGATGTGTGTACAGGAGCACACATGAGCCATTTTGTCAGAGCAAGTGGTGAGGGTTTGGCGGTGAGCGAAGACACTAGAGGAGAAGCGTCTGTATTGAGGTTGAGAAAGAGTGAGAGAGAAAAGAGAGAATGGGGGCTCAACCCCCCCACATCAAAGCTTTTCCCTCCAGCGGTGTCTTGTGATATTTATTTATTGAGATGATTTTGCCAGAAACCCAGTGGCCTTGCTGTGCCCCCCCACTCTTTGATATGTTGCTTGGTTCTTAGCTGGCTATCCTCAGAGAAAGAGAGGTCAGGGGGTCAGCCAAGAAGACCCCCAGAGGAAAGAAAAATCATGGCTCACGGAGTACACCTAGAGACACCGCACACCATACCATAGACACGCACACACACACACACACAAACCCCACACCAGATGATGCACGGGGTAAGGTAAGGGGGGATGGGGAAGCGGTGGTGGGTGGAGGTTCAACCATTGATTATCATTAAAGGGCCAATCATTTGTTTCCTCCAACATTCGCAGGAACGCGGCTCACATCTAAATGAATATCAGATTAACACCTTGAAGTCATTACAGCTTGTTCATGATGGTCGGCTTCAGCGCGCGCGGCACAACGAGCAAGAAACCCTCAAACAATCAGGTGGACACAAAAAAAAAACCCCTCCAGATAAATCAGGATGGAAATGTGTGGAGTCCACATCAACGATTACAGCCAGTTTTCAACGTGGACCCTGAATAGTGCAGGATGAGGCCGTAGCAATAACATCCAGAGACAAATGAGCGTCACGCTCACTTCAGAGCCTCCAGTTAGCCTAGCCTGCATAGATTTACTAGGGAGCTGGAGAACCCAGAGAGTACCCAAGAACACACGGGGAGAACACGCAAACGCCACACAGAGAGGGGGATTCGAACCCACAACTTTCCCGCCTGGAGGCGACAGCTTTAACCACAGCGCCGCCGTGCATAACTGTGAATAAAAGTTCGGGGACTTAGCGTCAGGAGACGAGCGCCCAAGTCCTGTTCCACAATACACAACCAACCATGTCTTCACGCAGTGAGGTTTGTTCTGCTGCTTATGTTCCTGATCCTTGCTCCAACTTCCTGCCACCATGCACCGCGTGACACGGTGTTAAGAACGCAATTCTGATATTTGGTTGTGATAAAATCCCTTGGAGTTCCTAATTTAAGAGATCCAACCAAAAACAAGTTGGCATCTTGTACTTCTGGCTCGTGGCTTTAATTCAGGTTTAAGCCTTTTCAGTAGGGTGTATCGCCATGGTAACATTTACAGCAAATCTACCCCGGATAAGTCATTAAAATGTATAAAATTGCAGTTGACCAATGAATTCCTGACAGATCCCTGGGATTTATTTGTTTGCAATTATTTCTATAAAGCAGTTTCATTGTTCATAGGCCTTTCTCTACATCAGCCCTAACACAGACAGAACCTACAGCACTAAAGCCTTGCACTTGTTGACTTTATAAGATTTGCAAGTAAGCAGACTGGTTTGAATTGTGCTTTTTCCTGCCAGCTTTCCTCTCTGGCTTTGCCTGCAGCGACTGTGTCCCCCCCCCACCCCCCCCCCCCCATTATGGATTTATATACCTCATATTTGTTAATGATTATGGTTTCCTCCTCTCCGTCTCTGCCAGTTTATGCACGACTGCAGTTGTTAAATTTGGTCAAGCCAGCTTACAGAAGAATACCACGGATATGTTGAACTTGCTTTGTATTATAGGCCCCTGGGTAGTCAAAAATCATCTGTCACATAACAGCCAGGCCTCTTATAACCAGATAAAACTGCCTTTGTGTTAAAATAAAAAAAGGTCTCGTGCTACTCAGAAGGCAAATTTTAGCTGCAGCGGAGCGCCAAGAAGGACGATCGTGATCCAGTAGAACCAGGTGGAAGTCATTTGTTAGCACGGCGTCATTGATGGTGTGAAATAGCCTGGGGACGGGCCTGCAGTTGCATGTTTACCGGCCAAATAATTTCCACGGAACGGTAAATTACAAGAGAGAGCCGTGACCTCTTCAACACCTCAGCTGGAATAGACAGACCATCAAAACTTAAGAGCCTTCTCTGTACAACAGCTCCCTCTTAAACGTAATTACCCCGCAGTTTCGTTTTTTTGTTTTGTTTTTCTGTTGTCACACAGAGTGTAATTCGGACTCATTTCTAGCATGTTTATAGAGGAGAGAAACACACGCAAAGTTAGAGGTTGAATTAAACAATACGGTGCAAATGGTTGACTCAAAATGACTGTAGAATCCACACGTGGAGGTTTTTATTATTTGTTTTGTCGGTTTATAACTCTGACCAAGTGAGGAGGCCCTCTGTCAATGGCTCGCCGTGCCACCGTGTCCACGGAGGATCCACGGAGCTCCTCACTCCACCTCAGCCTGTAATTTTAGTCACAGGGGAGAATAAACTCATCATTTTTGTGTGACAGATCTCCAACGTAATGCATTGTCAAATAATTCTTAATATGGTGAGTGTGACACAATGGACGCATTCTCAATATTCAGATTTGCTCTGGCTCATAAACTCACTCGCCACAGCGTGCCATTGGCCCCATCAATCAAAACATCTACACCCCCCCCCCTTCCTCCTCCTCCCCCTCTTCCACTTCACCTGTCAGCCCATTTGAATATGAGGTGCTGCTTGAATGGCTTCCACAAAATAAACCTTTGGGAGAAACACAGGCTGGCAAAGCTGTTTACACATATGATGGAGGAATACATGTCCGCATTTTTATTTGTATAGTAGCGATCTGAGGACAGGCTGGTGTAGTTTAGCTAGCTCGCGCACTAGTTGACGTGTTCGGGGTTTACGAGACTGACATTGTTAAACATTTATGTGTTGTAAATGTCGTTTGCATTTTCTGATAGCTTTTGTCATGTTACATGTATTCGAAAATACTGTGGTGGTTATTTTACACTGTGCCGCCATGGCTGTAACTGGCATAGAGAATAATGGCGTCACTGAGAGTTTGTGTCCTGTGTTTTATTCAATGTCAGTAAATGACAAACTCTTGGGGTCATGTAGTGTGTGGGGTACAGGATTCGCCATAGAACTGAGCTCTCTGTCTCATGAGACCTTTTTTCTGCACGGCTCGCCACAATATCCACACGTAACTCATTATCTTATAGCTTTAACAAATCAATATTGTGTCTAATGTTGCCAGGGATTGTTTTAACAGGCTTTTACAAAATTCCTTGGCAAACACAGCTGCTGGAAATGAAAGACTGGACAATGTTTGCTTTAGTTTGATGATGAGAACAAACGCCGACAGAAAATATCAAGGACTGACAATCGCTGCCCATCTTTCTTAGTCCACTCTTCAATAAGTCTCCATTTAGACACCCTCCATAATTGAACCTGTGTAAACAATCATCCATCCAAAGCAGAAGGGCCATTTAAGTGATCGTCTTTGTGTGAGGGTAAACAAACAGAGGGCCACTGGATCTGTCACAGATTGGAGGTGTCTAGATAAAGATGGATGGAGGGGGGAGTGGGGCGGGCGGTAAAGAGCGGCGTCAACTGCTTTCCCTCCTCATGCATTAAAGTAAAAAAAGGCTGGTGTACAAAACTCTCACTGATCAAATGTAAGCAAAGGAGAGAGACAGGGAAAGTGAGGAGGGGTGGGGGGGTGTAGCGAGTCTCTGGTTTGACATACGTGATCAGCACATTGGGCCAAATGAGGTCATCCATCAGGATGGACACTGCAATTTACCATCTATTTCCTCATCAATCAAACTTGAGCGTTGTTATGGGAGGGGTGGGATATGTACATGTGTGTGTGTGTTTCACTGTGTGTGTGTGTGTGTGTGTGTGTTTCACTGTGTGTGTGTGTGTGTGTGCGCGTGCGTCAGCTCTATGTCTGCCTTCAAGAGACAGAGCGGTGATTGCAATTTCCAGATATAACACAGAAGACGTTAAATGGCATCAACGGCCCAGCGATCTGCTTCACTGCTCTTTTATGTGCAATACGCAATCTGTTTCATTTAACCCAAAGATCTTAATACAATCTAATGGAAACTTAAATTCAGCCTGAACTTAAGGGTTTATCTCTTCCTAAAATAGCTGACACGGTGCCGGTTCTCTCCCCTGCTGCCCTGCTATCAGTGGCTTCAGAACATTCAGCTGTTTTGAACTCAAAACACCTTTGACTCTTAAATGTTCTGTATCTCCCTTGAGATCGTTTAACTGACCGATAGACGGTATCACTGCTAAAGTCCCCAAAGAGCTCCTTAAAAACATGCTCTCCTGACTTTTAAATCTATTATCAACAGTTATTTAGCTGCTGGTACATACGCAAGGTTGGAGTTACAACAGAGGATCTGAATTTAAATGGAAGTCCATTTATGTTGTTTTAGGTTGGTTTTTAGGCTGATTTGATGGTTTCATATCACCTTGGCGATATGAAAGTATCACCGTGAATTCACTATTTCCTAAATGATGCCGCTTGGTTGACCCCGGGTCGTCCAGATTAATTCAGGGATTAGAGCGTTCCTCTGCACAAATGACTGGATTCTCACGTTTGATGGCGTTTTATTGGAATCCAAATGGTTGCTTGAAAATAGATTTGAAGGAGGCAATCTACTCGAAGGTGCAAATCAAAATCAAGCAAATTGGAACAAGCCTGAAAGATGCTTTTATATCACATGACAAATACTGGATCTGACACCTGCGGAGTGTTTTCCTTTTTAGTGACAGAGGTATGATGAAGGTTAAGAGTGTTTCTGACAATGTAAACTACAGGAGATCAGGGTCTGTTTTCCCCAAAGCAACTCAGCATTAGTATCTCCCTTACCCACTGACTTATAGTTGAACTGCACTTCTCATTGTAGTCAACAGAAAGATTAGCTGATGAAATAATAGATGAGCAACAACTTTCAACTCAAAACTTTTAAGCATTCAAAACAATAAATGGGTTAAGTTGATTTGCAGTCGTTCCACAAGGAGTTTTCATGTGGATAATTGCTACTCAATAATAAATGAAATGACTTCTAATAGAGTGGAGCAGTGGAGTAAACATGTGCACGAAATAATATACCCTCCAGTATTTGACATTTTATTGAAATCACAATGTGAAATTTAGACTTCTTCTAATTTATTTATCTATTTTCTTATCGTTTCACCTCGTGATTCCTCACATACTTCGAACATTATTAATAAGAATACAACTTGTACTCTGTCTGTAGTATTACTATCACTATTAAGAAATCATTTTTCTCATGACCCGACCACTAACTCTCTCTCCTTCATCACCTTCCCCTCCTTACACCACTGAGATAATGGTTTTTGGCCCCTCAGGGGAAAAGAGTGACTGGTCTTCTCCGGGACTGGAGAAGATCAAGTTCACCTCATTATTAACCTACACACCCCCTCTGACCCCTCCAGCACCCACCCACCAGGCAGCAACATGTGCATCTCATTGTGGGAAGACTCATTGGCCCCCTTTTACCCCCCGGCCTGCCTAGGCTGGCTCACGTGGAGATCCAGAGCTGATTTATGGGCCAAACGAATTGGTCCCAAGTGACTGGGATGCTTTGCAAAAATGTGACACATGACTAAGGGTTGGCACAAGTGTTTCTCCCATGGTTGCTGAGCAGGCAGAGTCAGAGTGATTTAGATCTCCTCGGTTTGATGTCTGACTGGAGATGTCATGATTTAGAAATGTGGAAAAAGTCAACGATCCCATAAGTGTTGTGTTTTATATCACTAGTGAGGAGGCAGCTGTGAAATGAGGAATTCTCGCTGAAACTCCAGCTTCAGTGCGCCATACTGTTGTAAAGTTAAACAGTTACACGCTCCCAACTATTCCACCTAACTTGTAAAGTGCGTGATAACAAATACGGTTTATTCCTAATCAGTGTCATACCTGACAGGCTTGCTCCTGTTAAATCTTTGTAGAAGATTATTTTGTATTATGAACCAAAACATCGTGAAGGACCACTTCTACTTAGCACCACTGCTGTTTGACCTGTTGCCCTCTGACAGGTTCTAAAGGTCACTGGGAGTCCACAGTAAGAAGTCTAGCAAACAGTTAACGGTATAAGTACTCACTACTTTTTTTGCAAGAACCTATTAATTAGTACTACACACTTCCGGTTTGCACAGTAAATCCATGAAAATATTTGAACCTCTGTTTGCATCAAGAGACACTGTGTGTATTCGGTGGATTAGTTACAGTATGAGCGACAGTGTGTTTGAATATGCTTTGCAGACGTTTTGTTTATTTAATTGTTTCAACTGCACTGCAAATGTTATTGTATCGTGTTTGAACATTTGTACCGTGAAAATAAAGCCTCCCAATTCTAATTAAGGTGCCTATATTTTTATGAATAATAGACATGTGAGACCATTTGATCAAAAAGTTCCTGGGACATTAAACATCCTGCACAAACAGTTGGTATCATTAGTGAGCCTGATAATGATCTATTAACAATGTTATGTTACTTTTGATGAGCAGTGACAACAGCGGCCTCTGCTGGAACAAGTAGAAATTACAAGACACGGGTGCCGAGGACTGACCCCTGAGGCACAACTGCAACAGCAGTGTAGCGACTGAGGACAAAAGTTACCCTGAAGTTCTGGGGGAAAAAAGCGTAGCCATATTTGGAAGAATGTAATGTAGTAATGCAATACAAGAACAGGCATTCGGGCACAGACTGGTCACGAAGAGGCGTCGTCCCCCAAGTAAATCAATGTACCATCAAACAGTTTCTGAAATTGTTGCTTTAATGATGCTTTGACTCATGTTGATGACTTCACTTGTCAATTTATTAGCCCCACATTGATATCTGTCAATATTCACAGTTTCTGGTTATATTTAAAAGAATTAAACTGGAAGATAAACACAAGGCAGAAATTCTAAGTGTGTTTTTAAATGGAATGTTCAGGGTGGTGTTTTGGAGCGCTTAGTGACAGAGCACAACAAGAGACACCAAACAGAAGGACAGAGGGCCGACAGTTTCCTAAAAGAATAAATATGCAAAGAGAACAAAAAGTAGAGGCACTGTACAAAACACACACAGGCGCGCGCGCACACACACACAACACAGATTCACTCTTCCTCGCTCTCTTTTTCACTCTCTTTGTCATCCAGTCTCGGTGCTAGCGAGAGTGCTGGCATCCACTCGGGCTGGGAGATGTTCTAAGACCTCTTCTTACTTTGTGCCAGCTCTGCTATACCCTAGTGGGTGTGCGTTTAAGTTTCCCCATCTGCTTCTGTTCACATTATCTAGCTCCAGGGCAGGCACCTTGCCTAAAATACACACATGCACTCACGCACGCACACACGCACACACACACAGATTCATCTTTGTGCTGATGACGCAGTTTTACAGTTGTGTGAAGCCCACACACACAGCATAGCAGGGGCGGTTTTTATCTTTACCTTCCTTTTCTTTCTCGACAGAACAGGCAAAATCAAGAGGAAGTGCTGGCCTCTGGAGAGAGGAGGCCGCTAACTTCCTCTGAGCGTTGTGATCACTGGCTGCTCATCCCTGGAGGTTAAATCAGTGGTGGAGCTCAGAGGACAGTTGGGAGCAAACATCTCTAGTGGTTCAGCTGTGAACGAGGGGCCAAATTTGCATCAGAGTTCTCTCTTGCTCTCCTTTTTTAAAAGTGCCTCCTAAATCAAATCATATTTTTCAACACAAGGTTGTGACATTTGAGGTACAAACAAGCAAAGTAAAAGATACACGTGTTAATGAAGAACACCGATTATCTGAGGAGACACATCGCTGATGTGAGGGAGGGAGGGTTGCATCCAGGAGGGAGGGTTACTATTGTCTTTTTTCCCAGAGCCACATCTTTCTTTCTCTACGAGAACTGGTGCCATAAAAAGCCGATTGAGCTGTCTTCCCAAGAGGCCAAAGGTCAAACTCATCCTGTCAGGAGCAGGTCGGCGTTGAGCCACGGGAAGGAGTTAGGAGGCTGTGACCTGTTGATTGGCAGAAGTATGATGGACTGGGAGAGGGCAGTGGGGGGAGTGTGGCCTCCGTGAAGTAAGAGGGAAATCAGTGGAGACAAGAGGTGACTCCGGGTGGATGGGCAATTCAGTCACCACCTGACGCTCTTTTCTAAA
Source organism: Aulostomus chinensis (assembly GCF_037954235.1). Classification (NCBI taxonomy): domain Eukaryota; kingdom Metazoa; phylum Chordata; class Actinopteri; order Syngnathiformes; family Aulostomidae; genus Aulostomus; species Aulostomus chinensis. Next base: position 14,552,470 of record NC_141342.1, on the reverse strand, counting down.
AAAGAAAAAAAAAACGGGAAGAAAAAAGACGAAAGGAGAAAGAGGAAAATGTCCAGCAGGGTGCCGTCCGTCTAAGAATATTTCAGTTCAAAGACTTAGTCAGACATCATTCCGCTATTTGAAAAATACATCAGTGGAAGATAAAAATAAAAGCAGCATGAGCTACCTGGCACAATCACATAGCTATTATGTAACAAGCTAAAATTCATGAAGTACCTTGGACCACGTCTGGAAGCATCCTGACAAATTTGCATGCGCGATATTAAAGAGACGCTAAGAAAAGCTCAAAGGCACCATGAAGGTCCAACAGGCCTCGAAGCACAGAAGACTGTCAACGATGACACCTTCTTTACTGAAAATCTGTGTGAAAACCAAGAGACCCTGACAGCCACGCTGCTCGATCAAACAAACGATTATTTCCCATTTAAAAAGCTCTGCTTTCACATGCTTAGTTTTCATGTTTCTTTCAGTTCCTTGGGAAACCTTGTTTGGGCCTTCGTGTTTCGTGGCCAACAAGATGTTCCGTGTGTATGTGTGCGTCTGTCTTCCTGCCTTCCTTACTGCTTTATGTTTGCTTATCTGTTTGCCTTTACTTATTCATATCTGCATTTTGGGCGCTCCTTTCTTGCCTCTTGATATTTGTCAATATGGGCTTGACCTCAGAGGGCCAAGTCTCTCCTCTGAAGTGGGAGCTGGCAATAGCCTTGAAAACAGACCTTTAAATTAAACGAGGGAGAACACAGATTGTTGTATAATTCATCTGGACCCCCCGTTGAGGATCCTCTGTGCAGTCGTGTTACTGTCTAGATTAGAATTTCCTTTTGTTGCCGCCTGTTTGTGTAATACACAATGTGGATCCTGCCAGGGCCCAGTAAATTACCTCTTTAAACATTCATTTGCCTTAACCAAGAGGAAGTGGGGGAGAGAGAGCAGAGGGGAGGGGAGAGAGGGGAAAAAACCCTCTTGATTTCACATACAATGAATAAGTTAATAAAAAGATTTTTCCCTCTCCTGTGCACGCATTTTTTTTCTCCTCCACACTTGAAATCATCCTCACCAAATCAAAAAGAGAGAGAGAAAGAGGAAGGGAGGGAGGAAGAAAGAAAGAGGGAACTAGAGGGAGACAGAGAATGTCTGCGTATGCAGAAGTACAACAAAAACAAGAAAGAGGAGAGGAGTGAAGCCGATTGTAGAGGAGAGAAGAAGCAAGAGAGGGGAGAGAGAGAGAGAGAGAGGAGAGAGAGAGAGGGAGAGAGACAGAAAGAGCCAGATGAGCTCTTGGAATGATGTGCCTCATAGTCCCCGCTTGCGTATCCCAAAATACCTGGTGCTGGAAATGTGAAAGCCAGGCGCACGACGGACGCCATTCCCCAGAGAGGCTCTGCTGGTATCATTAGCGAGGGAAACGGCGGGCTCAAGTGGCGTACAAACTTCAGCAAAACGTCAAGCGAGAGAAATGTGCATGCATTGCGCCTCTTTTTTTCTCCCCTCTTTCCCCCTCTTTCTTACTCTCCCTCTCTCTTTTTTCTCTCCTTGTGTTGTGTTTCTGATACGACACCACTCTTCTACCAAATTAATATTTCTCAAAATAAAAGCCAGGACAACTTTAAACTAGCGAGTGAAGAAAGGGGAGGGAAGAAAGGAGACGGGGTATGGAGAGAGAGGGAGTGAGAGAGAGAGAGAGAATTGGTTCAGTTTGCACGCCTCTTGTGAAGTGGAGTCTCTGTCTTCGTGCTCCTCTCATTTTGAGGTCTGTGGTTTTGTCGTCTCCATCTTGGAGTCAGCTCCATCTAACTGATGAGGTCGTCACAACTGCTTATCAATGCCAAACGAAGGAATTCACAAAGCAAGTCGAGGGACATTTACATGCTGTTTGTTCCGTCAGCAGAAATCCTTCTCGACCTGGACAAAGTATTGTTGAACTGTTCTTCCATTTCAACAATAAAACAATAATAAAGAAACATTAAAAAATATCACAAAAACAGCGCGAGGCGCCACCGTAGCCTGCAATCAAACTTACCCTTGTTTGCTTTTGCTGCTTAGTCTCCACTTTCTGAGACAGAAAGCTAGCATATACCCATTTAATGGTGGGAAATAAAAGCTTTCTGTCATATGAGATATTTACTCATGCCAACACATTCAGAACAGTTGAGTCACTTGCAATTGCCTCTTAAATGAGATCCTGGTGGCTCACTTCTCCCAGAGCCATCCGGATGGCACAGCTACAGTGCATAACTATAATCAAGAGGGACAGCGAGCACCCTTTGACGATTGGCTGGTGAGTGGAGCCAAATATGTCTTTTCTACGTGGTGCAGTCTGTTGCAGACATAATTACAAGTTAGATCCAAATAAACAAACAGTTGCTGCCTGACCGCCCCTTCAGGAGCTGTTTGGTGGCTGCTGCTGGAGATGTCTGCTCGCTACTCTGCAGCCTTACAGCCCAATCAGAGAAGTACATGTTCTATATAGAGTGCACAACAACTAACCCTGTTATCACGCAAGACCTCACATGTACTGCGTACTTCCTAATGACAACTCTAGTAAGAGTATAAACATACATAACGCATGCGTTCAGACACACAACATGTAATTTCAGCTGTGACGGCCTATAGGTTTGAAACACAATTTTTCTGTCAGATGAAGAAGCAAAAAAAAAAACAAACCCAAAACAAAACAAAAAGGCGGCATAATGACGGAGAAATTTTTCAGTGAAGTAAAAGTTATCCATTTATTTTAATTGGAGCATTTCAAAGTAAATCAGTGGGCCACTGAGGCTAACCAAAAGTATCGAGTGGTGCTAAAATGGGATCGTGAAGGGCCTTTTTTTCCACGACTTCTATTTTAGAAAAGGAGGGAGAGAGCGAGAGAGAGGAAGAGAGAGAGAAGGAAATATAGGAGTCCAACCAGTTTTCACTCACAACTTGTCTGACACATTGGTCACTGTGACGGTGTGGCAACCTCTCACAGGTTAGTTCAGAATAAACAGAATGTAACAACGTCTGCATGCTTATATAGCGAGCACCAGTCTCTGCTGACGAGTCAAGGTTGTTTTTCAGCGTCTCGTTTTGAACAAAATAACAAAATTTGTACCAGGAGGCCCCTCTTTGTTTCTTTTATCCCCCCCAAAAATAAAAAATTAACAAGTTATTATTGTAAACCATGACAACAAAGGAAGCATAAACCATCTCACGTACCCAAAGGCGTTATTTCACAGCTGCATTTTTTCCTTTGGAACACCAGAATGCAGAAAGATCCAGCCACGTAGATTTAGAATTAAGCCAACGGCACAAAAAGTCCAAAGTTTTCTGTTAAAAACTCTCGTGTGCATCATCTGGTATATTCCACTTCGTCTTTATCCAGACAGCAAAAAAAACAACAAACCAACAACAACCCCTCGGTGTTTGTTCACGGTAGCACCGAGCCTGACCAGCAGGAGCATTCGGCTGAACCATTTCCCTGTTTTAAGTTTGCTTTTAGCGCAAATTAAAATGTTTGTGGATTACTGAGCACACAGCTGGCTAAAGACGACTGCTGTTAGCCATCAGTAGCCATTAGCGCCATGCTAAACATCCATAACTGGCTCTCTTTCTGCATTCTGGAGTCACAAAGAAGCGATGCAGAGGTGGAAGAAAACCCTCAGTAGCTCAAGACAACTATTTGTTAGTATTTGAAAGGCAAAAAACACTTTTTGGTTGAAGTATCACTTCAAACAAGTATTTCACGGCTGAAGAGTTGGTCTTTTCATGTCTATGGCTTAGAAAGACGCAATATTTTTGAAATTGGTAATACACGACAAGAAAAGAGAAAAAGGGAGGGGGGGGAGCCTGTGGTATTCGCTGTTGCTCAAAAGGTAGAACAACAATCAGAATTCAGTGAGCTTGTTGCCTTCCAAGGCCACTCCTGTAACGTTACACTGTCACCATGGTACTTGCTCAGACGTCTCTTATACCCCGCTGACTTCCGTGACAACGTGGCGGACAGGCTGTTTTGATTTTGCAGAGTTGAGGAGCCGTAGCTGTCCTTGAGGCAGGCATACAAAAAAAACAACAACAAAAAAAAAACAAACAAACTGGATGATCAACAGCCCAAGAGTTTTGCCGACAGATGAACGGCGAGGTTTGGATGCACGGAGGGAAGTTTGCACCAACTACCACATTGTGATGATACAAACCTAGTTGGAAATAGGCGAAGTGAAAACTCAAACCACAATGTTTTCCTAAGCCTAACCAAATGTTTCTGTGCCTAAACCTAACCAGACCTCAACCATAGAGTGTTCACGCCATGAAACCAATTTCTTTTATTTTGGAAGCAGACACGCTTCCTGAATGATAAGGGGTGCACAGTATCATATTTTGACACAAACATTCACATCCCAAACTGGAGAGTCGGGCCGCTGACCAAGGGACCATTTAGGAATGAGTGTATTGAGAAGTCAGCAGAGGTGGAGAAAGCACTGCGCTCTGTGACTCACGCGCTCAGTATCCAATGAAGCTCTCCGCTGCCAGCTCAATTTGTGGTTCACCACTACAAATCAGAAAAGATACAAAACATCTGCCTCTCTCCAGGGAAAATTACAGGCAGTGGACATTTTAATCTGTGTAGTTTTTGTTTTCGGCCTGTGGATGACATGGAATTAGACTCCAATTAACAGCTGCCACTCTTATAATTAACTCGCTACGAACAGCTGGAATATGAGCAACAGGTGAAGTGTTTCTGTACAATATTCAGCAGAAACAGCCCAACTTTGTGCACTATCACTGTGAAAATGAACGAGCATTAAGTTTTGAATCTGTTTTTGAGACGAAACCATGGAGCTATGCTTTCTGAGAAGAATTCTACCTGTCGTAGGTGATATTTATTCATCATTAAAATGCAGAAAACTATTTAAGACAAGCGATTTCTATACAAAGGTTACGGTATTTTGAGCAAAACATTGATTTTCTTTTGAGAATAAACGCTCAGCTCACATTTAAATCTACCTGAGCTGATGGAAATGTTTTGCATTTCTAACCGCGTAGCAGGTTGCAGGGTAAAATAAACGAAAATTAAGAAAAAGAGATTTCTAAATGGACAAAACTGTTAAAAAGAAGCAGAAATTTGTTTGCTATTAAACACTTGAAATCATATTCAAACTATGTTGTGGTTTTTTTTGTGTCTTATTTCTTAAAAACAATCCAACCCTGCTGTCACACACAAATCATCTAATCGCCACTTAATCAACGTTATCAGAGTGAATAATCAACCTGCTGTGTCACGTTTACTTGCTCGCTGCTTTTTGATATCAGGGTAAACAAGGAATTTTAGTCCCTTGAAATCACAAGTCGGAGAAAATGAATGACTGGCCGTAAAAAAAAAAAAAGCAAAAAAAAAAAAAAGCTACTACTGCTGCTGCTTAGCTTCTCCAGATGCCTTCCGGTGGAAGTTGTTGGAAACTGTCTTTGGGGAGATGGATACTGCAGATGTGAATTCTTAATATCTGCTGTCATCCTTACATTTTCTGTTGAAATGTTTTTTGGGGTTGTTGTTGTTGTTTTTTTGTGTTTGGAGTATTTGGCAAACAAGCAAACAAACAAACCAAAAAGAGAGAGGAAAATACATGGACAGTTGGTATGATTGTGTCAATAAATCTGGATTTGATCAGAACGGTAACACCCTCAGGCTTTATAATTGCCTCGACTGAGCCGCATTTATTTCGTTTCCAGCAAGTTTACAAGAGTGCAGCCAGCAACATGCACCTGAAACTCTAACATGTGAGAGGATGTGTTTATTTGTGTCAAGCTCCTCTTTTCTTTGTGAGTTCAAGTGTATGCTGACATTTTGCACCATCCAGTGTAATCCGACCGGGCTCAGGTGATCAGTATCCTGAAGCCAAAAGTCTTCAAACTTACAAGTGAGGCTATTTTAAGAAATCAGAGAGGATACCTGCGAAGATACTCTTTATCTGACGATGACGGGGAAATTAAGAAAGCAACTGAGGTTTTATCCGGGGCGTAAGAAACCGATCCTTTGACGAGTCAAGTTTGTGAGCGGAAAACACCTCTGGGTGCTCGTTCGGATGGTGTGAATCAAGTGAGTTCAAAGGTCACACACTCACGCCCGCTTATTTTTTTTCAAATGAGTGCAAGATTGCGCCCCCCACAGAAACATTAGTGGCTCTACAGCAGCTGATAACAGATTACATTTGAAGGTTTCAGTGCTTTGAAACACCGGAGGGATGAGGTGTGTGTGTGTGTGTGTGTGTGTGTGTGTGTGTGTGTGTGTGTGTGTGTGTGTGTGTGTGTGTGTGTGTGTGTGTGTGTGCTCGCGCGCGGGCGTGCAAATTCAATCCATTAGATAGAGCCACCAGTAATAGGTATCCCATATCAAAGGCGTATAGTTTAAACTGCAGGGGCTTTGGATGCGCTCATTTCTGTTTATTGTTTTAAGTGGAGCTTTATGCATGGGAGGTGATATCAACACACTAACAAAAGCCTTTCAACACACTGGGCTTCGCGTGACATCAAATGTGTCTATTAACCAACCTCTTGACTAGCCAATGATTCATCTCTATTGCTGCGTGCGTGCGAGCGCGCGCGTGCGTGTCAATATTTCTTTACAGATAATGATTTGAATGTAACAACAAACCGAATCGAACATTTTCTTTGGAAGCGCTTTTCAAAGTAACTCCCCCCCCCCCCCTTTCAAACTATTCCTTAAAAATTTAACTTTTTTTTTTTTTTTGGTCTAAAAAACAATAACAAAATAAAATCAAAATTTCTGAAAGATTAAAAAAAAACAATTCTGATGGACGTTATTGGTCTCTAATAAACAAAACTGTTCATGTGCATCTGAGTGTGCGCGTGTGTGGTTTTGACTATGTTGGGGGGGGGGGGGGGGGGTCTACCGTCATCTGTTGACAGCTCACCACGTTCCTGGAACCTGCCGGCTAAACCCAATGCCATTCTGAAAAGAAAAAACCAAAACAACGTGAGGGCCCCCCAAAAATCAAAGTCCCCCTTCAGCTCAATCATACTGGCTGCCTCTCGCAAACACTAATAATCACTTTCCTCCCTTCCTTTTTTCTCCCTTGTGCGAAACATCGCATTGCCTTTGATTGGGCTGTTAAAGTGATTAGCACACCACCTCGGCAGATACGGCTGGCAGTGGCGGCGGGAAGAAGGGGAGTGCGAGCCTCCTGCTGAGTGCGTTGAGATGCACGGTGTAGAAAAAGAGGATCGGACCCCCCCCCCCCCCCCCCCACACACACACACACACACATAGTCACATCATAGGAAGATGGCATCCAATAAACATTCACAATAGCCACATCTCTCCCATATACAGTTTGTCTCGCTTACCTACGTGCTTTCACTTAGTATTCATTCCCCTGAGGGTTGTTTTATGCAGGAGGGGGTTGTTCTGATTTGGAAGATGTCACCAAAAAATGGTTGTTATTTCTTTTTCATTTATTTATTTTTAAAGAAGGGAGAGTAATGAAAATCTAGGTGCGGGAATGGCCTTGCATTTCCACTCTAAAAGGAGTAAAAACACGAAACGTCTGTCCACAAAACAGAAGAGGGAGGATTGTTTTCATCTTACAAACACAGATAAATAAGCACCTCTCTTTACACCATCTGACACATTTTTGAAGGATTCGTCCCTGAATCCTTGCTAACAAATCGGATGACACACCTTTAAAAAAAAATTTTTTTAAAACCCCTTTGAAGCAAAACTAAAATGCAGCCTTGATCCTTGACGTCTCACAAAGGGGCGAATTGTGGCGAAATGTCCGGGCAAACCAGAAAAAATACAGCGGGCAGACAATTGGAATCAGTAAAATATAAAGCTACAATTTTCTTTTTATTCCTTTTTTTTTTTTTTTTTTTGAGGACACAACTTTGGTTGCAATACCCAGAGTCTCAAATGAATAACATGGAGAGAGACTTTGATGTGACAATCATTCCCAAGTTAATTTGTCTTCAGTCACAAGTGCTGAGGGCGTCCAGCGTGCAATCAACAGAAAGACAAAGAGAAAAAAAATGTTTTCTGAACAATGTTGGTTGCTTTGATACCCTGGTTGATCTGTTTCCACCTAAAGGCTAGACTGTAAGTTAAGATCCATGTAAAGACGATGCAGAGCCTGACTGGTGTTGCTACAGTAGCTGCTGCTCTCTTCTAGCTCTCCTGGAATTACACAGTCACATGCACAAGGAAAAGTAATATTTTATAGGCCACTGATGTCATTTGTTTTTAATTATCGATTTCTGCCTTTGCGAGGCAAGTAACTAGGTTGTAAGTATACTTCAAATACATTTATAAGAGGGACTTGGTACTGAACTTTGATATCATTAAGGCACAGACCGGATTGCTTCAATAACATCGAGGATCTAAAGATACCTTTTCATTTCAGTACCTACAGTAAATCGCAAATCTCCAAGTTGCAATTTAATTTTTTGCTGTAGTTTAACTACTTTGAGTGGGAAAATGCCAGTGTGATGTTAACATCAAACTAAAAAGAGTTAAAGCTACATTTCTGGAGACTGATCTTCTTGTCACGCAGCTGTTTTGAGCGTGTGAAATTGACAAGGAGCTAAAAACTTTAACTTGATGTGTAACATTATTTTCCTTTTGTTGGAATGGGTTGTTTTTTTTAATCTGCACTGTTGACAAGTGTGGTTTAGGAAGAGCATCCAAGTCAAGGTGAGTTTTTTTGTTTTTCAATATTTTTGGACGGGTGTCATAATTAAGATTACACCTACAAACACAAAATACAGAAAAAGATCACGAGATACCTTGAAAATTAATGTGCCGCCTCATGATGCTGCGCATACAAAACATTTTCCTAAATCTACACTACGCTTTGAAAGGCAACTTTTAATGTGCTTACATGTGTTACAGTTGCAGCAGTAATCATGAAGACTATCTGCATTCTTGACTGTGAGTTTAACAGTCGCTTCCAGAGCTGCTGGCATTGTTTTTTGGGTTTTTTGAAGTTGCAATAGCACACAGGCAAAGATGCCTCCCCTCTTGTCTCTGGTGAGTGAAGCTCAGCCGTTTCAAAGGAGCGGTGTGTTCCTTGTGCTCTTCTGCCATCCGGTGGCTGCTCCAGAGAACAGAGAAAACTCTCTAAAGAACCTTTTTTTTTTTCTTTTTTTTTTGCCTGGAGAGGTTGATCAGTCCTCATCCCACATCAAAATATCATGATTGCATCTTAGGGAGATTCTTTGCCTTCAGCCTGGAAGGCAAAAAATAAACCTCTCTCAAATCTCTGTTCCTCACATCCCCTTGCCTTCCATTCTTCATGTCTTTGTCAGTGGCGTGACAGCTGATACTTCTTTAATGACTAAGACAATTAACTTTCTCGCGGGTGCAAAATAAGAAGCAAAAGGAGAGGTGGTGAGGGTGGGTAGGCGGGGATGGGGGGGGGCTGGGACTTTTAAAGATAGAACAGGCAGCCATGTCTGTTTACCCACGTCATCATTAAAGTGACGGCCAGCTCTTGCCTGGCTCATCTACATAATTGAATAGAGTTAAGAGTTGCACCAAAGCCAGTGATTTCTAGATGTGTGTGTGTGTGTGTGTGTGTGTGTGTGTGTGTGTGTGCGTGTGTGCACGTGCGTGGACTCAGGAGACTCTGCCTCTTGGTACAAACGTCATCATTAAACGTCCTTAGCTCAACACATAACAAAGAGTTAGCTCATTACTGACAAATGCATCTTTGCTAATGTCCCCCCTCACTTGCCCCCGATTCTCTTCTGATCTGTCTTGGCACAAATGACTTCAATTTCACGATGATAAAAAAAAAAAAAACTGCGAAAGAAAAGGAAAAACTGCTTTGGCGACATGGCCACAATGTGTACAGAGATAGGCATGCCAAAATACAGAGAGAATAAAAAGAAAATGGAAGTGCTTTCTTCCTGGCAATATTCCTGCCAACATCTGTCACAGACTATGTTTGGTGTGTGAATGTGTGCTATCCAGTATTTGTGTATACTGAATGTGAAGGAATACATATTCATGCGGTGCGAGTGTGCACATCTGTGTACAGATCTATTTTAACGTATACATCTCCTCATTTCCTGCACACTTTTTGTGAGCAACGCACGTGTGTCTTATACGTATGTGCAGCCGTTTACATCCGCAGCTTCCTCATTTAGCCCAGATTTGTTAGTTGCGCGTGTGTTGACGTGCACGTGTGTGCGCGCGTGCCATTAAGATGAGCAATGACAGCTGTAGCCTCTTCACCCTGCAGCCCTCCTTTCTGCCTCAAGAAATGTGCCTCCTGCTCATCATAGAGAAGAGCTTGGCCTCTCAGCGCTACCAAAAAAAAGAAAAAAAAGAAAAAAAGAAAATCAAACCGCTGAATAGAAGAGGAATGAGTACAGAAATATTTTTACTCAAGTACAATCAAGTGCCCCTTTCTAAAAGTGTTGCAGAGCTGACTTCAGTGAAATGAAATGATAGGAAAGTGCTTTCAAAATGAATCCTGGAGAGGTAAAGGCCTTCAGAAAAGAAAAAAAAAAGGGTTGTTACTCTCAAAATATCCTTTAAAACGCAATAAAGAGATGAAGCTAATTCCTACCTCTGGTCTTGAGTGTATCACGTAGACACTGATGAGAAGGAAGTTGGTGGTTTATTAGGCTGACGCACCCTCCAAGGTATGCGTACCCCAAAAGTGAGCAAAGAGAGAAACAAACACATCACATCCTTTTTTTTTTTTCTTTTCCTTTTCTTGTATGCTGTGAGAGAAAAGAAAAAAAAGACTGGATAGAGAACTTAAAAAGACGGAAAAAAATAAAGCGTCGAATGAGACGAGACTCAAAAAAAAAAAAAAAGCCCCCACATTAAAATATTTCATGCTGGTCTGTTTAATTTGATATAAAAATGACTTATCGCGTCTCCCTCAAGCTCTGTTATAATAACCAGAAGAATTAAATGAAATAAATTAAAAGACATCAGGACACACGTAAAAGAAATCACCTGGAAATGAAAAATACGATTCCATCGAGCTGTGGGAAGTTTGGAAAATGACAATTACAGCAAAGATGTAAATTTAAGCGGTAAATCTGAAGCCTGTCAAATGTTTTTTTTTTCATATTCAAAAGCAGGATCGTCTGTCTTGAAAAGCAATATAGCAGAAATCTGCAAGAGCGATACTTTCTAGTAAGTTAACAGGTAGTAATTGTGAATACATTTTAAGTATTTCGCTTAAATACTTTCACTTTCACTTCAATTAATTCATATGTGATCATTTTCAGCAGGGACTTTGACTAGAAATCAATATCGAATCTTGCTGACCCACAATCAACATTGATCACAAGGTCAGTGGTCGAGTATAATAATGAAGAATGTTCTGGTCCTACAAAGTGGCTCTGGATATCAAACCAGGATGAACAACTAAACCAGACTTTTTCTATCTTCCATCAACACCGCACCCGGAGCCCTGGCCTGCAGCCTTAGCGAAGGCCCTCGCTCCTCTTAGACGGTTAAGATCCAACTTCTCCTCTAAAAATTCAGCCTTTAAAAAAAAAAAGAGAGAGACCTGGTGATGATCTGGTCTCCTTTCCTCACATATCACCTCTGTTACCAGAAAGCTTCAGTGCTTCTTGCAGCATGGTATGATTGGCCGGCTCAAGGCAAGGACCAGATAGGATCTTTCTATTTGCCCAGTGGCGGGGCTGCCTTTCTATCAGCACTACCTCTGGAGGGGGTTTATCTGGCCTGCTGATAAGAATCCCCCCCCCCTTACCTCCTGGACGGTTTGTTACACAAGTAAATGGGAGTCGAGGCTGGGACTCAGCAGCTGTAACTACCTACTCCTTGTAAACAACATTGGCTCCATTTGCTTTTACGACTTCTCTGAGGTGCGAGAAGGCGTAGTACAGGACAACAACAACACAACAAAAAAGAGAAAGCCTTTACACAATCAACACTTGAAAAAAAAAAAAAGCTAATTAGTGAAGAAAGAGAAGTTTATGATCATATTTATAATGTTATTTTTTCACTCTCCTGTACGGTTGTAGCCCTGTTTGCTTCTGCACTGCTGCTGGTACATCTGTCGCTGGAGAGTTGCCAGCTTTACAAAGCCCAACAATATGCACAGCAGTCCATTGAAGCAGCATTAAAAAGCATTTGTGTCAGATGAAACCTCGGCCAGGAAAGGAGGTAGTACTTAACAAAGTGCAACCGAGTAGAAGTTGTAGATCACTCTCTGAGCTCAGCTGGGCCAAAACCTTCAACATGCTTTTTCATTCATGCCGTGGAGGGAAAAGCCTTACTTTCTCTGCATGGCTGAAACATCTGTGAGCTGTTGCAGAGACAGAGCCTGGAGGAAAACATTTACCTAACAGAATACTAATTCTTTCAGGCCCTAGTGTCAGTACTTCATAAATAAATGTGCACATATGGTATTGTTTTCTTAAGGTAGGTCTGGGAGAAGCATCCTGCCACTTCTTTGTCACACTCTTGTTTTTTTTACCCCCTCTCCCTTCTACCTGTTTCTACTCTTTCTCCATCTCTATTCTTCATTTGATTTATCTTGCCAGTACACGTAGGGGGTCTTGACCTTTGTTTTAAAGCAAATAGTAAAAGATGTAACAAAATATTAACAAAACATCGCCCGTACTCTTGCCTGAAATACTTCTGTTCTGTTGCTACAAATCTGTTCTGACACTTCGAAATCTGCGCATCCAGAATAGAAATGTTTGACTCTTAAAAAGAAGCTTGAAAAACCGGTGCAGGATTGTTCAAACGTGTGGGGCGCCGAAGAAGTCTTCACAGCCGATAAGAACACAATCCAACTAATGGCCTCCCATCTCCATCTCCCTCGTAGCACTGTTAAAACTCCGCTTTTATGTCCCTGCAATGAGTGTGTGCATTCCTCTTTGGGATGACTGTCCTAGATTTAAAGGCTTGTCAGACACCACTAGCCCTTTATTTTTCCATAAACTCTTGTTTTTTAATCCTTTTGCATTTTTCCACTGGGGAATTTTCCGCTGCAGAAATGGTGTTGCAATGGATTATACACCCCCCCCCCCCCCAAAAAAAATGTCCACAGCTGGGAGTTGAAATGGAAGGTTTCTTCATCTGTGCCTTGCAGCATCTTTTGTAGTGATGCTTGTGTGTTGCAGAGATAAAGCGCAAACAAAATTATATTATAGAATTATAGAAAGGCGGGTTTAATAATCTCATTAAATAAAAGCATGCATGTTGATGGCACCGGCAGCTATCAGCCTTTTATTGTAATGAGCATGAGTTGAAGATCTGCAGCTGATCAATGCTCTGTCAAGGTCAGAGTTTGTCTGAGACGTGGAGAAGGAGTTATTCAACGTCGGCGTCGGCTCTGTGATTGCAGCTAAAATACATAATTCAGTGCTTTTAAACTGGACCCATCTAGAGAAGCGAGCGCTGCTTGAGTTGTGTCTTTACTTCATCTGCCTTCTCGTCACTCCTGCAGGCTGACATCTCTCTCAAGCACCGTGGCAGGAAAGAGCACTTCCGTGGCGCAGGTAAACCCGCCAAGAGACAGAAGATCCCCCACACACACACACACACACACACACTCCTTCCACCTCTTCATGAATAAATGATTGTGACACGCAGCAATAATTTGCATCCGTGTAAAAGTGACGCATCAGCGCTTTTGTCTTTCTGGAAGTCAAGAGGTGTATTTTTATTTTATTATTTAATGGGAAATGGCTTTCGTTGAGAGTGGCAAACCAAAAGGTGTTGACAGCGATGCACCGGTTTGTCAAGGCGATCACAGGCTTTTTTTCAAGCCGATCACAGCCTCTGTCTTTTTTTTTTTCTTCCTTTCTTTAATTAGGCATATAGGGCCTATGCCGCAAGCATCATAACAAATGCTGAAACAGGTTTGTCCTTGTCTAATCCGGGGAACTAATTTTTAAGGTTATTATGCAAATCGATACTGTTTACAAACATGAAAGCAGGAGTCCAATTTTTGATCTACCGCATCGGTTTTCGATAGCTTAAATCCCGGCTCGGCAGGTGTCATGTCAATAACAAGCAGCAATCGATTGGTGCCAGTCTGAGGGGTATTGGGACAGCAGGGCCTTGCTGTGCAGAGGGGATTTTCATCAGCGAGAGATTGAAGCTTGAAATTGAAATTTAAGATTGAAATTATCTGTGCGCAGGCCGAAAATGACACCAGACGAAACAGGAAGTTTGTGTATTGTTTTAGCGGGAATGTGATGTGTCGCTCATCTAAATGGGGACCTGTCAGCCTCAGTGCAGGAGGAGCAATTAAAGCTTTCAAGGTAGACGCCAAAAATAAAAGTAAAACTACTGATATATTCAGTCAGCCGCTTCCCCCCAAACTCGTAATCACGCCTCTGATCCAGGAACCTGCGTGACCATTTTGAAAAGCTTTCACATTCCTCCATGATATGACTGTTTAACAAAATAACAAAACAAAAACATTCAAGGCTGTAATAAAAACGCTGAACGTTGACGAGTTGAATGCAGCACACGGACAGTGAGTGAGGAAACACAAAGCAGCCATGATTGTAGCATCACAGTCACGTTTGCTTACACTGTGGGGCCAAGTTGTGTCTTTAAATGCCAAAAAGTAAAATAACTGAAACGGGAACATTAGTTCTAACGACCTATTACATTTCTGGGGCTCTTTAAGCGGAGGAATTATTGATTGGTATTTATTCTCACACGCGGATTCACTCCAGAGGAAGAGAAGCCAGCAGATTGAGATCTAGGTTTTAATCTTAGCGCTTGGGATTCTAAAGACTGGCCGTTCTAATCATGCGAATTAGAAAACTGCGCTTAAGCTGTCAGCTATGTACAATTGCATATAATAGTTTAAGGCGAATATGAGGCTTAAGTTGATGTGACACTTAAAACTCAACTGGAACTAATCTTTTTTTTAATCAAATTCAACAACTGTTAATAAGCGCCGTTCAAAAAGTTTTACATTTGAGGCGCACGATATGTGTAGGACTCAACAATCATCCACGAGCCAACATACAACAGCAAGGACTGTTGGTTACAACATGGGTTCCCGCTACAGTACATCTGTATATGTCATAGCAGCCTTTAGATCCAGGAACATAAAAGAACTGTTCCATGTGCGCTCACAAGATTTAGGATGATTGCTCTTTCAGTTGACCCTGTTTCAGTTACTGCATAAATATATCACACACTGCAGGTTCGAAAGAGTACAATTCCAAAAGCAGTTTCCCGTCCAGTGCTACAGTAAAAGGCTTTTTTTTTTATTGTCCTTCATTCAAATACAGTGAGATTTTCAAGGAATAATATTTGCCTGAGCTATTGTACGGTACGATATCTGATGCGGATTAAAGTTCCACAACAGCCTCGTGTGATTAAACTAGACTAAGAGAAGGTTTTTGTCTTCTACTACACATTTAGCTTCCAATCTTACATTTTTGTCTTGTAATCTCAGTGTGGAGCTTCTCATTAATCAATAAAAAACTGCTTCTCTGCAAGGAAATTTAAACTGTACGCTTCTGAACTGAGCTGAGAGAGAGAGAGAGAGAGAGAGAGAGAGAGCAGTTCTTTTTCTCCACAACTACTCGGTCAAGTTCACATTTTCTCCAGTGACTCCAGTCCAGTCCTTCATTTATCAAGTAATTTATTCATACATTTATTTGAAGCATCGCTCAATAGCATCTGACCTCAGTGCCATCATTCAACTCTCCCTTCTGAGACGGAGTGCAAGTGGTCCCTCCAGAGTGAGAGGGAATGCAGGTCAGAGGCAGAGTTTACTTGGGGAGGGGGCGCGGGCAATTTTCACAACGCGGGGGGTAATGATAATGTGATAGTGCTCTTGCTGCCGGGGTCATTTTTGCTTATGAATGTTAAGGAGGAATGTTTTAAAGGCCTCTGAAATTACCCCTGATATCAAACACTGACCTTTAAAAAAAAAAAAAAAAAAAAAAAAAAAACGCAACATGCTAGGATGACTAGAATAATAATGTGAGGCGCTTTTAGAATCCAAGCCGTGTTCAACTTTTCTTTTCTCAAGTTCTAATAAAAGTAAACACATGTAGTGCAGTTTACATATCTATATGTTTGATTCGTGGTTGTAATTAGAAATGTACGACCCGTAAAGCGCCGTTAAACCCAGATATTTCCCGTCAACACGCTGGGAGTCAGTTTGACATGGAAAATCAATACTGTAGTGAGGTTACCAATTAAGCTCCCTGCATCTTTTAAGTCTGCTCCGCAGATGACAAGCTCATGTTCCTATGTTGCACTTTAAATTAAAATACAAAAAAAGCTTTTCAGATCTATTTATAATATTCGGCATCAGCTACATTTCCTTTTTCCCTTCACAATAACCCAGCCTTCAAATGCTATGAAACTGGGGCTTGGAAGTTAGAATACATACGACTTTGTCACCAATGAAAACTTTCAGTTAACTCGACGAAGCACACATCCAAGGAGTTCAGCTCTTATCAGAGAGCAGGATAATTGTTGAAACAGGTGTAACTGTCGAAGTGTCAGCGCGCCTCTCTCTTGTGTTCTGGTCCCCCGAACCAACCTCCGCCTATGACTCCATCTCATAAGTCTTTCAGACAACCTTGGTGTGATTTCTTGACAAAAGCACACGCGCTCTCAAGGTGCACTCGAGCGCGATGTAAAAAGGGACAAAGACAGAGCCTGAGAGAAGATAGGAGAAGAAATGGATTTCTTCTCTAATTATGCAAGAAAAAGAGACTTTGTGAAGATAAAGTTGGGTGACACAAGGGCATATTGAGGGACACGCTCACTTTAGGAAGATTTTTTCAAAGTGGGAGGCACAAATGGATGTTTGTGCTATAAGCTATGGCTGCTAATTGGTACAAACTTAATGAATGCAGGGTGCTGTGTGGAGACAGATGCTTTGTGCAATGTGGCAGATTT
This sequence comes from Aulostomus chinensis, assembly GCF_037954235.1. NCBI lineage: Eukaryota > Metazoa > Chordata > Actinopteri > Syngnathiformes > Aulostomidae > Aulostomus > Aulostomus chinensis. Next base: position 14,535,594 of record NC_141342.1, on the reverse strand, counting down.
CAGTGGTTGCGTGTCTCTCTCCATCACTGGAACATCAAGAAGCGAGGAACATTTGGCAGGTCACAAAATTATGCGAAGAAAAGGGGAAGCCCAGGAATAAAAAAAAAAGAGAGAGAGAGAGAAAAATCTAAACAGTTGTTTGTTTATTTTGTCGTTAATTTATGGATGACTGTGAATGTATGCGTGTGTGTATATGTGTGTGTGTGTGTGCGTGTGTGTGTGTGTGTGCATGTGTGTTAGAGTGTGAGAGTTAGCAATTCTCAAGCGCTTGTCTATTTGTTTGAGCCATTGCTTTTGTTTAGGCTTTCTTGCCACGCCAGCTCTGTGGCTCTCAATTAGCGTGCAAGCCTCAGGGACCTAATTAACCAGTTCAATTAATAAATAATTTTCTTTAAAAAATCCCATACAAGCCATTCTGACATTTGTCAGCCACTCAGAAGCTGTTGTGTGTGTGAAAAAGAGAGGAAAAAGGGAGAAAATGATTAGCTTGTTTGCAAGCGCTGCTTATCCCCCAGGTGGCTGATGCAGGGGACAGTGTGTGTGTGTGTGTGTGTGTGTGTGCGTGCGTGCGTGCGTGCGTGCGTGCGTGCGTGCGTGCGTGCGTGCGTGCGCGCGCGTGTGTGTGTGTGTGTGTGTAAAGCTGGATGGTGAGGGGCTTACTCAGAGCCCTGGACCCCACAGCAGAGGAGGGCCCCCATGACCTTTTATCGAGTGTCCAATCAATAATGTGCGAGCGTCCATCTCTTTGAGCTGCAGCCCAAGCCTGGGCTTCTGAAGGCCTGTGGCCAGCAGCAAAGCAGGATGGGAATGAACTACACAGTGGGGCAAAAAAGTGCTTTGGGGACCAAAAGTGGAACAGAACCAACCGCCTCATGTCATTTACTCATAATGATGTCTTCCTTTAGTTAAAAAAAGGGAGGGGATGCAGTGTCCCCCATGCTCCACTAGCCACAACAGATCCAGCTTCCCTCTCTCTCTCTCTCTCTCTCTCTCTCTCTCTCTCTCTTTCTCTCCCTTTGTCTGATGGTGAAAGCATCCTCTTTGGTCTGTCACCGGGCTCAATGATTAAGGAGCAGAAACAGACCCTGGCTTTTTTCACATTAGAATCACATTAAATGTTTCTTATCCTAGCTATCTATCTGGTCACATGTTGTGGGATGGAGCTGCGTTTCATTGTTTCGTGAACTCTAAGGTATATTCCCGTGGGCACAATGGGACAGATGCGCTTGTTTAATTTGTAGCATTATCTCCAAACATCGACATTACAGGATCTGGTTGTCACCGCCAAAGAGGCAGAGGCTGATGGATCTGACTGTGTACCAGTGTTCATTAAACACACACCAAACAGCCTTCAAACTGACTCTATTAGTAGCTGCCTCTGGAACAACAGACGACTGAATGCAATTTTTGACCATGAAATGCTCCTTTAAGCAGATGAACAGGACTTGAAAGATGAACGTGACTTGAAGTTTCCTCTTTCTTTCTTTTTTGAAAATGCCAGTGAGGAGTAAATCAACGGGTATCAAAGCAGCGGGGACACATAAGAAAATCTACGCCGGCTACCAGCTACCAGGACGGTTAAGACGGTCATCGCCAGTACCAGCGCCGACACAGAGAGCAGACACTGGGGCCTCGCAGCGAGCGGTTAACTGTCGCTCTGTATTAGCTGCTGGCGTACGACAAAAGTTTGCGCGGTATTGAGATTGTGTTTGCCGTGTTGGCGAGAGACTCACCCGAGACTCTTGCCTGACCTAAACTGCCTACAGCAGTCAACATACGGCTCCCTGGTCAGGCGTCATTGAATACTTATGGAGCGGCTTCATTTCTACATAGTTCTACCGAGAATACTCATGAAATAAAGCTGCCTCGACTAGCGGAAGAGATATATTCTGGCAATCAGATAAGTAAGTTAAATATACTATCAGACAAAGTCTTCATGTTCATATTAAGCATCATCTGTGGCAGTCATTCCTCATCACAACTGGGCTGGAGGGATTTCGGTCCATCGATCGGTAAAGTAAGTGTGTGTGAAAGAGAGTATGAGTCAAAAGGGGATCTGAAGGTGGGCTGACAGATGGAAGACACACGGAGGACCTAGAGATGGAGAGATCACTTTTGTTCACTGTCAGGTTTGACCGAGGCCTTCTCTACTCAGAGGTGACTGTTGCACTCTCTGGCACCCTCTAACACCCCCCCGAGATCACTCCACTCCACGGCGCTGCTTTCTCTTTGATGCAAAAGGGGAGGTTATTGTGCAAATATTTTTGCTTGAGCATCTTAATCTTCCATAAGGTGATCTTTGGAGTGGAGCAACACGAGGTGCTGATGTTCAGAGGAGCTCCCAGTTGTAGGAAAAAAAAAAAAGGAGGGGAGCGAAAGAGACAGTGAAGGGAGGGAGAGGAAAAAGAAGAAGGTCTGTGTACTTGCTAGAGTGCTGGGAGCTAGAGTTCACTACGGGGGCGTAAGTGTGTCAAGAAGAGCGCTTTTCCCCCATCCGCAAGCCCCGGGCCCTCTCCACAACATTAAAAAGCATAAACAGTCAATACTGAATGTAACTCAGAGAAAGAGCAAGAGAGGGAGCGTGGAAAAAAGAAACAAGTACGAGAACGCAAGGGTTTTTCAAGCGTTACACAACATAGTGAGATCAGAGAAATGGAGGCTGGGCTGTAGTGTATAGTTGCAAAGCTTTCTGATGGAGGAAGGGAGCCTCTCCAAGTGAATCATTCATTGCGGGCGGCAGGGGTGTAAATATGAAGGGGAAGGTTGAAGGAGAGAGGGATCAAGGAAATGCACACCTGGTGCAAGACAGGGGTCAGATTGGCTCCACACAAAAGAAAAACAAAAGGGAAAAAGAGAATGAGTGGTTTGGCAATACCTCCGTTTAGCAGCGCTTCTACTGGTGCGCTTGTGCAAGGCAGGACAGACTGGAGTAGGAAGAGGGTGCATATGGTGGTAGGCTGTCTGTGCCATACACATGCTGGAAACACATGCTCGCCATGCTAATGAGAAGCAGGCTCGTCGTCATACACACACACACACACACACACACACATATATATATCTATATCCATATATATATACATATATATTAAAAAAGAATTTCAGCATTCAACATTTTAGGGTTTGAGATGTGAGCGCTTGTTTATCTGTGGCACATTGTTCTTGCTCGTAATCGCTCAAGAGTCTCAAACACTGACTCCCTCTCTCCGTCTCTCACAAGTTTTTCAAACAATATCTCCCAAACACTTGACACCTGGCTGGCTGACTTCACAGCGCAAATCAGCCGAGAAGTCTGTGTGTCTCTGTCTTTTCCTTTTTTTGTTGTTGTTGTTGTTTTTTTTTTTTTGGTTTTTGTTTTTGTTTTAATCATCCATTCAGTGGTTCCTCACATGTTCAAGCCTATGTATTCGGGGAGATCTTTCGTCTATAAACACATCATAAAGAAGTGCAGCTTTACAGTCAAGCAGGTGTGAGACGGCTGCTGCAGACAGTCTGGTGTTAGTTTTGGGGAAATTGCATTTTACTTGATATATTTAACCAAAAAAAAAAAAAAAACCCCACACTTTTTTTTTTTTTTTTTTTTAGGACTAGCAGGTTAAAGGAAAGAACAAAAGATCGTCGTCTCATTAAACCCTCGTGGTCCTCTGGTGAACCAATTTTGGCCGCACCATTTTCCTCCATGAGAGATTGTTCTCGTGGTTTATATGGCCAAACAAAAGTTATTCCAGTGCAAAGTACTGAGCCACTTCCCTGCCGGAGCGAGATTCCATATTTTAAACATTTGGGGGAGGGAACAATATCTATGAAAGTGTGAAATTTGATTTCTACCCCATGGAATAGGCCGTTTCCTTCTGTTGTCAAACAGAATGACTAAACATGCTCATTCACATGCTCCCATGACAGGACGTTATTAATTTATAACTTCAGAGTTATCTGGGCTCTCTCTCTCTCACACACACACACACACACACACACACACACACACACAGGCACGCACATACGATTGCCTCTCGATGATTGACAATGTGATAAATTTTATTTGAATATGGCTGACATGAATTATGTAACCAGAGAGACTGGTGGCTTTGTTGCTTCCCTCCAGCTTTTCGCTTTTCCTCCAAGATAACATACAGTTGATAATTTACAGTAGAACACATTCTGAAGCTATAAAGACAGATATAGCGACAAAGCCCCACAGAGAACAAAACCGAGTGCTTGAGTGCAACCCAACTGAGCCCATTCTGCAGAGAAGTGGAGGAGAAGGTTGACTTTGCGACTACGCTGCATTAAGGTTAGGTGGTTGACACTTGACACCGGCGAGTGGTTTTTTTTTGTGTGTGTTTTTTTTCTTCTCTTGAGTTCAGCTCTGATGGTAGAGATGAGGTCTCAGAAGACTCGGCCAGGCTGAAGACAGAGAAAAATAAACACAAATGAAAGCAAAAAAAAAAAAAAAAACCAACAACAACCAGCCAGCACAGCACCCATGGTATCTGATGTTGATAGCTGCGGCGAAAGTCTCGCCTTTGAAAGGCTTGAGGAAAGTGACAATACTGCATAGTTGGTTTTTTTTCTTCCCCTCTTCCTCGTTGAGCTCCTCCAGACGGCTAACGTTGGAGAAGAAAAAAAACAAAACAACAACAACAAAAAAATAGTGTCTGATTGGTCTGAAAAGACTGTCAAATGTCAAGCAGTTATCAAACAGCCGACATGTTTTCTTTTAAAAAAAAAAAAAAAAACAGATACCGACAGAAGCCTAACCTTTCAGCGATTGAGTGGAAGTCACTCATCCTATCACACACAGCACTCCACACAAGCCAAACCCTTGCTCTTTACAAGGCTTGCACTTTCCCCTCTGAGTCAAATCTGTAGTTGTTGACACAAGTTGTCTTCAGCTGAAATAGATGGATCTGTAAAAAAAAAAGAACCAACAAAACCCAATGCCAGGGAATTATTTACTTGGTGGGCTGCAACATAAAGCCAGAACTTCTATTTTTTTTTCCACACGTAACTTTAAAAAAAAAAAGGAGTTTTCCTGCGCGCGGATGAGAAAAAAAACACAATTTCTTGTGACTTTGAGATGTGTCGTTGCCTCCGGGCCTTTCTGTGGACGTTCGTCTGCGTTCTGCATCGTCATCTTTTTTTTTTTTTTTTTTTTTTTGCATCTATAAATGCGGTTCGATTCACACTGCCGTGTCATAATCGCCGGTGTCCAGACTGACAGGAGCAGTTTGCTCAACACTGGATGTACAGTTGTATTTCAGCGTTCCAGTTCCTGTGGCGGATGTTGTTTTCAGCTCCCCCTCACGCCGAGCGGCACTTGTAAGAAAAGCGAGATGGGATGACAACGTCTTTGATTTTCAAAGTGGCGAGACTCGTTAATGCCCTCATTTTCATGTACCACCAACTGAATCAATCATCTATCATCGCGCTCAAACTTCTCCACAACTTTCACATGAACCTACATTTCTATTCTCATTACTTTAGGTTTTTTTTTTCTTTCTTTCTTTTTTTTTTTTTCCTTCTTCCTCCGAGTCTCTTTGTGCTCGCTGCACAGGCAGGTCAGAGATCAGGCTGAAGCTGGCAGGGATTCAGTGTCTTGCTCAAAGATACTTAGCAGACCGGGTGCATGCTTGTATGGGCCTCGAGCCCAGCTATACTGCCCTACAACCCCAACACTGACAGCTGATATGAATCTCAAAAAACAACAACAACAACAACAACAACAAGAAAAAAAAATCAGAAAAAGAAAATCAGAGAAAAAAAAGTGCTACCCTTGAATATTTTTCTCTCGCACTTTTGTTCTTGGACTGTCTAAAAAAGACGGTGAGTAATCAATGACTTTCATCTCCAAATGGGAATCTACAATAATTCTGGCGATGAGGACCTGTAACTGGGGAAACAAACACCAAAGAATGAGTAAGCTATTTACTAAAGCGAGCCAATTCAAGCATCTGGTTAAATATATAATAACCAACAATAAAATCATTTGCTCTTTATTTATTTCATTTGGCTTTAGAACAAAAAGGTGTTGCTGGGCGATGGAAATGTTACTGAATTGAGTCGCAGCAGGGAAAAAGTGAGCTGTGACAGCCAGATATTTCTTTGATACTGGTCGAAAACAGAATCTCGCATGTACATTTAAATTCGTTTTCAGGCACAAATTCACCCTTTCTTTAAATAAAAAAAAGAATACACACCAGTGTGTTCTTTAATCCTTCAGCCAGAGTCAAAGCTGACATGGCCACATCTATGTGGAAAGAAAAGAAAAGGTGAGTACAGGACAAACTCTGCTCTTTGGAATTTCTCTGCATTGAAGGGAGGTGATAATGAACATTAATATGTACAGCTGGCTCTTTATACAACTCGTGCTGCGCTGCCTTTGGTGTCCTGTTGAGAGGGTGTCTAAGCAGTGCACCATCAATGGCATGGAACAAAGCCAGTGAACATATCAAGTCTTCTTCCACAGCTGACTGCCTGCCTTGCTCTGCCTTAAGATTAATCTAATTTGGTCTTTATTGAGAAATGGGTAAGAGCAGTTTTGTTTTATTTATGTATGTTTTTTCCTCCTCGGCTCCTTCCCTTTGTTGCTTCTCCTCGGCTGCCTCTGACAAAAGACAGCCAGCCTGCCAAGCCCGGTGTTGCTCTGGGACGGACCTGTCAATCACTCCTGACGGCACCCTGACAACATGTACGTTCAAATTTCAAACGGGACTCAAAGGCGGCGTGTGACAGCCGAGCCTTTGAAAGTGGCTGTAGCGCTCGGCGACAGCCAGAGGAGTACGGGTGGAAAACAAACTAGAAAACAACAGTGCGGAGGGAAAAGAGAGAGAGAGAGAGGGAGGGAGAGAGAGAGACACTGAGAGAGTGTGTCAGAGACAGAGAGGGGAAGAAAAAAAAAACCCAAAAGTTAAAAGCAAAATAGTGAAGAATGTGGGTCTTGATGATGGGAATTGGAATTAGATTCTCCCTTGGTGTATCATTGTTTTTTAATTTGACTGAACTCCCCTGAGTGGAGTTTTGGTCTTCCAGGGACTCTACTTTTCTAGCCGCAGTCCAGGGACAGGAGTGTGTCTCTCCTGCTCCTCTGAGGCCTCATGACTCAGATCAAGTCAAGCCTCTTTATGCATCCCTCCACCATATCCTTCCACACAAAACAACTGCGCACGAATGTTAATAACATTCTTGATTCCATCTTGCATTACCTTTGCTTCACGGTTGTGCAATTAATTCCCAGAAGAAATGGAAACCAGTGCTTGCCACTAAGATAAGCCTTTTCTGTAGAATTCATGAATCTGAAATGCGCAGCTTCCAAATACGATGGAAAATAAATAAAAAATGGACAACTCGAATTAGATTCCTGCTCCGCCGTCCTGTATGAGAAAGCTTTTTTTTTAAATAGCCGTCTCTGTAAACCTTTGCCTATAAGCAAACAAATGGCATATGGCGTTCAATGTGCATCACAAGCTTGAGGATGTACTTTCAAAATGATCACCCGAGCGCCACACAGGCGCAGACCACTACCACCTCTTCAACATGGCTAAATGAACAGTGTAAATGAGGTACAACACAAAGGACCAGGCTGTGCCAGACCCTATGGGAGAACTGCCATCTCTGCAGTCCTGCAGTTAGTGCACTGATCCTTCAGTCAGCATCCACATCTGCAGTTCAAAAACACAAACTGGCTTGAAACTGCTACAAAGCTAACTGTTCATTGTCTGTCTGTGTCTTTGACCACGCTGCGTGAGTGCGTCGATGTGTATGTGTCTAGTTTGTTTGAAACTAGCATTCTAAAACAACTCGGTAATGTGTGTGTGTGTGTATGTGTGTGTGTGTGTGTGTGTGTGTGCGCGAGCGCGCGCGCGCAGACAAGTGGACAAGCAGCATGTGTGCTGGGACACAGGTCATGTCAGCCTGTTAGTGAATGTTTGTGGTTTTTTTTAATGTTTCCCCGGGTTTAAAAAAAAATGTAAGCGCACCGATAGGCTTCAGTCCAGACAGCTACTGTGGCATTCACACACACACACACACACACACACACACACCCCCACACACACACACACACACAGCCCACGTTAATGTTGACTGTCTCATGTTTCTGTGCATTTGTGTCCAAATATACAAAAGTATACATGTAAAAACACACACAGATGCCCAAAGATATGGCTGTGGTGTAAAGACATTAAAACAGCTTCCCTGTAGACGACCAATGCTTTGGCTTCTAGTGCCCTCTAGTGTTGAGAACTGTAGATAAATGAATCCAGTCAACCATGAAGACACACTAAGAGCCTTTGACAGGTAACGGAAAGAATAAATAGATAAGTTGCACAACTTGTGCGTAAGACGAGTTGAAATCAAAATTCCTTGACTGAGCAGAATGTTTCTAAAAGGTGACACGTGATGTTAATGTGACAAAGAGAACAAATCTACCCATCAATGTCTTCACAGATCTCATAAAATATCCAAATTCTTCATCATCAAATGATCAGATAAACTCATTTTCCTCAATATGTAACTTTTATTTTGAGATTTATTCCCTTAAAAAAAAAAAAAAGCCCTAGCACTAAGAGAACATTCACACACTCTAAATCAGGTTTCTTTATTCATAAGAGTTGGAAAATAAACACTTCCTCGCAGTCAGAATAATTAAAGCACGCTTTGTATTTCTTTGTCTGATTCAGCTGGTTAGGCTGACAATCATAAATATTAATCTGATCAAACAAAACTTCTTTGAAGGAGTCAAAAAGTTTTCTGGGAGCTAAAAGGTGACTTAAAATTAGCTCCCAGTTTTTACAATATTTCTTCTTAACTGGTCATTTGGAAATGCGATTGATGAACTTATGATTTGGGTTTTTTTTTTTTGTTGTTGTTTTTTTTGCTCGTGAATGACAAATTATACGTTGATGAAAAACAAAAATCGTCCCTTTTATTTTGATCTCAGTTGTGTTTTATTCATGTGGTGCACTTTAAAGCCTTCTGAACGATTGTGAATCCAAGTTACCACGCACCAAAAAAAAACCAACCCAAACAACTGCTTTAAAACAGGGTGATGATGCTAAAGTAACCAGTGCAAGGCGTGTATTAGTTGTGTGCGTAATTATCCCCCTGATTAATTCGACGTATCGTGTCACATCAACTTTGACAAACGCAGCCAAAGCTGACGGTAGGCTAACATATTTCAGGTCTGAAAAGGCCACAGTCATGTGAGGATATTAACGTGATCCTCTCCACTGCGTTATTTAGTATAATAAAGCAGTGTTTCTTTTGTAAATCGTATGCATGTACTTTTGCACATGCATGACAGAGCCAGCAGAGGTGGGATTTGAGAGGCATCTCAAAGCTGTGATTATCCTGAGTGTCTCTGCCCAATAATGTTACCTGCTGGGACAGACGCGCATCTCCTCTAAATAAATTGCAAGTGGCCTTGGGCAATAAGAGAAGCCCTCCTTTGATCTGACTGACTGCCAATGTGGAAAATGTGCAGGCAGTCAATCAAGCCCGTAAAGCTCTGCAACAATGAAGCCGACCCCAGTTTATTATTTATTTTTTAAATTGATGTATTTCATTATCACAAGGTGTCTACTTGCTAGGGTAGCGGGGGGGCAGGGGAGGGGGGGAGGTTGGGTGGGGGCAACTTGATCAATAATTGATATGCAGTGCGAAAACGCTGATTTGCTGCCTCTCCTCTGGTGCACTTGTCACTAGCTGTTGTCAGAACACATTTGCTTTGATGACAAATTGGAAGACGTGAACAACAGCATCACATCTGATTACAAATTTAGTGAGTGGTGAAAGGCAGGGGCCCCCTTCTTGCTGAGACTCTGTTTGTTCTGGGTGCTCTGGAGGAATGACTACCAGGCTCTGAGGTGAGTTACAGTCTTGTAAGCAGAGAGATGAGAAGGGGGTTGAACTTTTTTGTCATGTGTCAGTAAACAGCATGACTTGTTTGAAAGGCACCTGGATTACAGGGTGAAAAGTTGCTCTTTAAAGCTTTGGGGCATGGGAGACGTGCCACGTCAAAACAGAGCGCGGAGATGAGGAGTGAGAGCAACTAAAAGCCATCGTTCCCCCAGGTGTGGCTGCTGAGAGACGGAAGGAGTTGTCCTGCTTTTCACAGAGTTTAGGTCACGCTGTATGGTGGAGCATCTCAAATCGATTTAGTCAAATAAAGCAAGATCCTTGAAAGATTTGAAGGTTTTGTGAAAGGCAGCTTGTTCTCGCTGTTACACCTTGAAGAAACCCTCCGTAAACAAGAATCTTCCGTTGTTGGCTGACAGCTCAACTTTAATTTCTGAGAACATGACAAAGTGTTTAAGGAGCACCCCGGTTGTGGATATAAACATGTTTTCAGTGCAGCGGATTTCACCAATGTGTAAAAACTTAGTTGGTGTGAAAAATGTAGAATCACAGATTTAGCCTGGATGTTTGTAAGTTCTTCACTGGAGAAGATTTTAACCTGCAGGTCATAAAAATCAAAATAAGAAATCAACTTTAACGGTTATTTCATTGCTAAGAGTAGTTCTTAATTAGCCTAAGTGTTTTTTTTTAATTATATGTACGAAGTGGAGATTTACAACAAACTTTAAAACTAAATCCTGATAGCGAACGGTTTAACACAAAATCTCAGTGAAAGGGAAAAGCAAACAACATATCAACAACTCAACATAATTGACAGCTGCATCCATTTGCTCGGTCCAAGACCCCCCCCCCCCCCACAAACACACACACACACACCCTCCTCCTTCTGCTTTTCCACTCTGTTCTTCCAACACCATTTCCTCTTTTAATTATCCCCCAGCAAAAAGATGGAGCACATCAGACACATCGCGGTAAATCCTGGCCCTGGCACGCGCTCATAGTGGCTCCTGCGTCTGGCAATCCCGATAGAGCCTGAGCGCTGGCAGTGACAAGAGAGGATGGATGCCTGGAGATTTTCTGACAGAAAGAATGGAGAGGATGATCTCTCAGCAAAAGAGAGGTCCTCATTCTACTCCCGGCGAGGGAGGCTTTTTGGCGAGCGCTTTCCGATCATACCACATTTTCAGCACCAGATTAGCCATTTCTCAGGAGCAAAACTCACATGGACCCCATTGTTTACACCTCAGTACCATAGTGTTTTTGTAATGACTGTTCAGTAAAAAGAGCACATTGGAGGCTCTGCAAGCACGGCTGCTCTCCTATCTCTCCCTACAACATTTTCGGGGTGAGACTTGTTGTATGTAGCGGGGTCGCAGAGAACATGGGTTGGAATATGGTTTGTTTTGAATTGAAAGAACTCTCGTCTGACCTGAAATGTGTTTTACTGAGCGAATTGTGCATTCTAATTAGGTATCAGCTACAAGAATGGGGTTTTCTTTTGGAAGCCAACTAGATGAAAGCGGTTGCAAGTTAACTAGTGCTGGGGTTGATATCTGTCAAAGTTTCTCCTATCTTTCCCGGGTTCACATCAATCACAGAGGTCCCCAACTGACAGTTATTCTGCGGGCTAATAGTGTCATCATCTCCCACGCGATTACACAGATTGCACAATGAGATCCTCGGACACAATGGAGCTGCAAATCCAGCCCCCCACTCTGCTCCCTTCTCCTTTCCTTTTCTTCCATCATTCTGAGATGAAGAGTGGAACACTCCAGAGCGGGTAGCTTTCTTCTCCTCCAGGGGGAACTGAGAAAGCAGGCAGGGGCCTCTGTGATGTTACTTTCCCTTCAGGGTGGGGAGGAGATATCTTGTAGCACAGCTAAAGATGATCATTTGAGAGCGTGGGAAACAAGGTTCCCCTCTGGAAGCCACAGGGACACCGAGAAAGCCAGGGTCCCCACTAATGAGTTTTGGGATCCTCGGTGATGGTAACAATCACAAAGATGGTAGTGGCAATCTGATTTTTTTTTTTTTTTTTTAAACATGATGTGATTCAAACATCATATTGCACCTCAGTTGCATGCATCCACCAGAACAAAGGTCAGAGTTCAAGTTGCAACGCCGGAGCTGGTTGGGCTCGAAAACACCTCAGCAGAGCTTGAATGAGTGATTCAGAGCCAAGGTGTGGATTCCCTGTCATGCTGCTGCCCCCTTGTATCAAAACTGAGCAATGAGATTTCACATTTAATACACACGATGAAAGAAATCATTAATCTATGAATGAACATGCGGGGGAAATCTAAACATTTGTTTCTTATATGTTCTGATAAAACCTTTCCTTCCGGAGTAAATATTTGCTCCAGAAACTCACAAAACAACATCCCATCTGATAATCTGCCACAATTACGCTGCACAGTGTGATAAAAGGATATCAATGATCTACTTATGTCATAGAAAAAGAGTGCAGCTTCAAAAATGAAACCTATTGAAGCCTATGAGAGTTTCAAGTCGATGAATGATCAAAGGAGCAAAAGCTTATCAACACTGCTCCTTAACAGTGAAACAGTGTCATATGGCTTTGGATATACTACCACAGTACTACTGGTTTTTGTTTTGGTTTTTTTTTCCCAGGAACATAATGGATATTGTGTTTTCAGAAAACATGTGCCTTTACACAGAGTTGAAGCTGCAAAAAGCCCACAAAGTGTAGAGGGGGCACAAGCTCTTTATCCTGATGAAAGGCTAAAGGATGAGACTGACCTTTCTGGCATCAGCTGGGCTTTGGGAACACAATGCATGGCGGCATCTCTTTCTGGCCTTTTCCCCTTCAGCTCTGGGCTATGCTTACAAGCCAAAGACTCAAGTCCAAACATCTATCACTTTATACAAAGACTCAAACACACAGATGCCCGAAACTCCCTCCTTTTATATCACACACTGAGCAGTTCTGTCTGTACATCTGCAAACAGAGCAGTCCCGTCTGGCATCATAGTACAACTGCAGGCTATGGAAGCAAACAGAGACAACAGATCACTGTAGATTACATCAATAAAATAGCTTGACTTAGTCCACGGTATCAGCACCTCTTACCCTACCCTGCTCAACGATTATACTGTGACCTGCAGCACACAGGGAAGGCACCAATCGCTTACACACTGACCACAAAGTCACTTCAAAAGTTTTCAGAAATGTAAAATCATCATCTGATAATTGGGAGTTTAAAAAGTGACCCCAGTGTACACAAAGCCTTGTTGTTGGGAGGCCACATGCCTAAAAGCCTTTGTCTGATATTTCAAAGGGCTGCATCACAGGGTCATGACTGAACAAGGGTCATCCAAACACAGAATAGCACTTGTGTGGGGTTCATTTTTGCGAGCGGGGGTTGTCAATTCTATAGGTAAACTCTAGCAGACAGGAGATAAGTTACCCGCACGCTGTCAGACAAAGGGAACAGTGGTTGTCATCTGAAAAAGGTAAAGACTAGTAGTCCCTGACGTGTCATAGGACTCATCGTCAGTAGGAGAGTATAAAAGGACCTGTAAGTGTATCGGGGGCTATGGTGCGCAAACATCCACAGCCCTCCGACCATGGGAAAGGTATGAGCTCAAACGTAATAAACAGCTTCGATGAAATAGAGGAGGGGAAAAAGCGTGATTTTTAGGAGCAAGTGTTGAATATTGGAACAGGGAAAAGAAAAATACAGATTTGGCAAAAAAGCCTTAACCACAAGAATTTAAAAATGGTTGCTAATTCTTATTTTTCGAGTGTAAATCTACACTTTTAAAGCTTCTTGCATCTTCTGAAATTGGAGGAGTTTTCATAGCATTAGCAAACAACAGACTTGAAATACAAATTGGCTGAAAAGTTGTTAAACTTGATTTAAATCTACTCAAACAAGACAGGGGCTCTGAAAAATTGTGCAGCTTGTTCAAGGGAGAGCAGTGTCCCCTACAGTCCATTTATGAGAATCACAACCAGTCAATCTACAGCACTGAGTGACACTTGTCTTTTTTTCCTTTTCTTTCAAGATAATCTTCTATGAAGGCCGCAACTTCCAGGGCCGCCACTGGGAGTGCAGCAATGACTGCATGGATACCTTCAGGCACTTCAACTGCTGTAACTCCATCCGCGTCAGTGGCGGTCACTGGGTGGCCTACGAGAAGCCTCACTACATGGGTTACCAGTACATCCTCGGCCCTGGCGAGTACCCCGACTACCACTGCTGGATGGGTTTCAACAACTGCATCCGCTCCTGCCAGATGTTCCCCCCTGTAAGTCAATCAAAGAGTGAGATAGGACTGGAAGTCCCGTCCACCCCCGTCCACCCCCACCCCCCAACCGCAAACCCCCACCGCTCACCTTAAACATCAAATACTGCTTTAGAAATAGATGTCAGTCACTGGGCTTTTGATTTCATTTACAGATACACAGGCAGGTCATAGCATGAAAGTGTCTGCTGCAAAGCCCACAAGGAGAACCAGTCAGCCTTTAAAAAGAATACCATACACCCCCATAAGACTTGGTGCCTTCATTCTAATTCTGTTAATCGCACAGTGTTTCTGGCAGTTTAGGGAGGAGGAAAATCGAATTCCGTCATGCCTGAAAGAGTTGTCGCGCATTCTCATCTGCTGTATGTTGCTTAAAGACGCCTCCTACTCACTTGAATTCAATTTAAGAGCAGCTGAGCTCTACAGAAGTGTTCTCTAAAGGTCCACACCTCCCAAAAAAGCTTCATAATCATGTTGCATGTTTCACACACAGTACAGAGGATCTTTTAAGATGAGGATCTACAACAGGCCAGACATGATGGGACACACAATGGAGTTCATGGATGACTGCCCCAATCTGTATGATCGCTTCCGCTCCCGTGACATTTACTCCTGCAACGTTACGGAGGGTTACTGGATCTTCTACGAGCACCCTAACTACAGGGGACGCCAGTATTTCCTGCGCCCAGGAGAGTACAGGGCCTGTGGCGACTGGGGCTGCCACAATCCCATGGTGGGCTCATTGAGGAGGATGAGGACACTCACCTAAACACCTCTGTGCATCTCAAGTAACCATTAAACCCTTGATTTTCAAATAACTGCGTCCTTTGTGCACTTATTTCAGCAAATCCATGTATGTGTCTTAAGTACAATACTCCCTGGCTATGGAGAAGATTTTAAGTCCTGCTTTGTGTTACTCTTTAAGCAATAAAAGGCTTTTGCCTCTGAAGTGCCATCCACCATCAGTTACTTCTCAGTGCAAACCAACATTTCTCCCTTTGCTGCTCTGTCTATCCCTGCAGTTTGCATGCAGGTTGTGGCATTCAGGCTAATAAAGGCAAGTCTTATCATAGCAATTTGAGAAAGTGCAGTTGTACAGTCTTTTCCATGGACAGACAGAGCTTTGACAGAGACAAAGCAGCCACTGCAGTTCACCAGTCCTATAGCGTTGTGCTGTCTATAGAGCGCATTGTGCTGACACGACAATGCTTTGTTCACATTTGCAAAGGCCTGATCCCAGCAAGGTCTATAAAGAGGTCTGCTACAGCCTGGTATCTGTTCCGGTCGAAACTTAACACAGGTACAATGGGCAAGGTAAGCGTGCAATTTCAAAAATCTAACAGCAACTAAAATATTTGGTTTGTAGTGTGATATAGAAAAGTATCACAGAGAAAATACTCTATTGAGTAGAAACTGCATGTAATTCATCATTTTTGTCCCAATTTTTTTTTTTTTTTTTTTTTTTTTAATTGGCCTTCACCAAGAAATGCGTGGAACTGTACTGGCCAGTGGTTCCAAGGGAGTGTCTGTTAGATACATAGAAAAATCATGGTAACATTTGTTTCATTAATATGAACATGCAGCGTAAGAAAAACTTAATTAGTGAAATTATTCATTTCTCTTCAGTTGAGGGTGATGAAAATTTGCGGTTCAGTCTCGAGTTTTGTGAAAATGGGTCAAGAACTTTTCACAATGCCTCGAAGACATTTTTCTCTTTATTAAAATATATACCTCATGCTATACTGTATTTTATTCAACTTTGTCTCTGGTATATCATTTGGGACACTTTTCCTTAAGCTCATCTATATTCTATAACTCTTCAATGGCAATCTATTCCATACAAGAACATTGTTGGATAACTTCCAAACCTGGCTGAGAATGCTAAAATGTAGAGTTGAAAACACCACGTTGACAATAAAGCAACAGTTGAATTTGTTAAGACAGCTGAAGGGCAATCATACATTTACGGTGTTTGTTATTTTGTCCAACACGAGTAGCCCTGTGATAATCATGTCATCTAATCCGTCACAAACAGATTATCTTCTACGAAGACAGGAACTTCCAGGGTCGTCACTATGAGTGCAGTAGCGACTGTCCTGAGATGCAAAACTACTTCAGCCGCTGTAACTCGATAAGAGTGGAGAGCGGTTGTTGGGTGGCCTACGAGAAGCCCAATTACGGCGGCTACCAGTACATGCTGCACAAGGGCGAGTACCCCGACTACCAGCGCTGGGCAGGCTTCAATGACTGTATCCGCTCCTGCCGTATGGTGCCACCTGTGAGTTTTAACTGATGCCCTACCTTCGCTGCAGCAATGTTCCTTCCCTCTAAAGGGTTTCTGTAGGTGTGCCAGTTGAGGATCGTTTAGTTCCCAAGCCTAGTCTGACTGTTTCCACTGCTCAGTGCCAGTACCTGTGGCTATTTTAAAAAGGCCTCATTTTAGCTTGACCTAAAACTGCTGTTAAAATATTGTCAAGAACAAAAGTACAGGAGAAAAAGTTTGCGTGTCAATGAATGTCAAAGTTAATTCTATGTGACTGTGCTAAAATCAACCAGAAAGATGAATCTGAATTATTGTCGTATTTCTTCCCCCAAGTACAATGGAAACTACAGGATGAAGATTTTTGAGAGGTCTGACTTTGGGGGCCAGAATTTGGAGTTAATGGACGACTGCCCAGACCTGAATGAGCGCTTCCACACCCGTGATATCTCATCTGTCAATGTTATGGAGGGCTACTGGATGCTGCACGAACACCCCAATTACAGGGGTCGTCAGTACTTCTTGCGCCCCGGAGAGTACAGGAGGCACAGCGAGTGGGGTAGCACCAGCCCAACCATCGGCTCTCTGAGACGTGTCACTGAGGTCAACTGATTCCAAGCTCTCCTTTTTTACCCTTACTGAGCCTCATTGTTAAGCTTTCCACCCCCATGTTCCCCTAATGCCTGCACTGTTTCAGTGTGGTCTCAACACTGTGGTGTCCAAACCAGAAATCATACATAGTGGTTTTGGTGCGTCAGATGTTGGGTGCTGGTTTTGTTAGGTTGCTGTGCACCGTTGGAAGTTCCTTCCCAGCTCAACCATTGCTCACAGCAGATATGATCTTTTCTGCTTTGGTTGTCCCTTAGCAAAACAGTCTGCCTCGCCGGTCCCTAACCTCCTGCCCTACTGGAATTACAATAAAGAAAAACTTGATGAAAGTCAACTAACTTGTTAATTTATTATTGACTACTACAGCTGTAACTATCAAAAGATGAAGGGGATGTGGCATGTCATAAATCTGAGGCATGTTTTTTTCTGTATAGTACAGAGGTTAACTTAGTTTCATCAGGCCAAAGAGTTAGAGTCACCAAGGTACTGCTAATAGCACAAGTTTTACAGTTGTATCGTCATTCCACATACACAAAGAAATTATCAAGGAAACAGAAGCTAATTCTTTGAAGTTCGATATTAAAGACGGGGGGAAAAAAAAAAGAGTATCTGAGGATGTGCATGTAGGAGTCTTTATGAGATCACATGGTACAGAGTAAGCGCTTTGGGTCCATGAAAGATGCCCATATTAGATCCACATCACAGGGCCAGTGCCAACTCAAAGAGCTGGAGTCAAAGTGGCCTGGTATTAGCCCCGAGCATCAAGCTCTCTCAGAACAAAAAACAAAACCCAAAACCCAGTCCACATCCCTGCTCATGCATTTTTCATCAGCCCAAGATACCCTTTCAGAAATAAATATCAATTATTGAAATTGTTAATTAGAAGCTGCGTAATTGGCGAAGATATATATGAATAAATAACTTTGACCATTAATTATTGATTCAAAAAAATTTTTAAGCCCAGCAGGGAGTGCGTTTGAGAGTCTCTCAAGATCAAGCACAACAAGAAATATGAGTTTTGGCCTTGAGTAATGTCCAATTAAAGGATTGTCAGCTTTGCTGTACAAGTCCGGTGATTTGCCCTCATCATCTTTTTTTATATCTTTAGACAACAATACCCAGCAGACAACACATTATCAACAGGATGCAACAGGGGATGTGCTCAGCTGGGGTTTGGATGGAGGGGGGACAAGAGAGGGGGGGCTATTAAAGTCAACTCACAGGCTTTCTGGACTCTGCCGCAACTGCCAGTAAATCTAAGGTCATGAAGTGGTAGCGGCTTCAAATATCCTCTATATGAAGACATGAATCCTTTAAACTTTACAAGTAAACATGTCTGAGGCCACCTGTTTTAAGTACATGGTTATGACCCCGCAGATTCTGTTTACATAAAAATAAACTGTAAAGAATCTGGAAGTGATACGGACAGCCCAGGACACAGTACATTCTTAATGCACAACTTGCATTATGCTTGGGAAATTCTTAATACCGGTTAGTCATTCCATTGTTTTCACTACTTATAAACCCCCCCCCAAAAATTGTGCCCAAAGATATAATTTGGATCCACAAATATATATATACACCTAATCATTCGCACATTTATAGATCTATATTCTAAGAGATAGGTGACTGACACAGGGGGCATGAGCTATTTTGTCGTGAAGTGTGAAATGCAGGAGGTTTTATATTCACAATGCACTTGATTCTTTTAATGTTCATCAACTAGGTGTACATACCCACCTGAATAGCTCCTGTAACTGCAGCAAATAACTGATTCATCTGGTATTATAAAATGCAATGCTGAAAAACACTATGCATCAAACAGGCAATACTCAATGTCCCTCGATTGTTCCTTCCCCACCTCAAGTCATTTAGATATTTTCAATCGCTTCACACATGAAAAGGACAGAAGTGTGAGATCCGAGTTTTGTCTCCCGCTTCATCTCTGAACCCTTTGGACTTGGTGATGGGAGGCTGATTGAAGGGTAAGTAGTGCGTTTTGGAGAATGAATTCTTTAGATGATAGGAAAGAGGAAAAAAAAAAAAGAAATAGTGAAACCGAGAACATAAGCCTGTGATTCCATTATTAGTCTCAGTTCTCCTTCTCCCCCTTTTCATTTCTGATGGCTGGATAATTAAACCTCCATAGTATTGTCTTCCATCTTCCTTGCCCCACTTCCAGCAATGTGAATTCCCCGATGGGTAACTTTAAAAAGGCCCTTTTTAGACATCTGTTTTTCAGATCAGTGGTACTTTTTTCCCCATTAATTTATGTTCTTTGTGAAAGTAGAAAGACTAGTGCCAGGACAGAGATGAACATATGTGAAAAATCTTCAACAATTCAACTGAAGAAAAAAAAAAAAAAATCAAAGATAGTAAGAAAATATCCAAACATTCTTTTGGCATGTTTTTTATTCCACAGTACTGCTATTAAAACAATTCAAACCAATCCTTACGTGTGCATTGCAAGACATCAGATAACAGCTCTGAAGCTGAAATGTTACAGAGCTTAATTTAAAAGCAGTCGTGTTTTCCCCTCCAGCATGAAGAAGGCAGCATGTCAATTACTGTTCCTGCTCTGACAGAAGCTCTGGGCACTACAAGGAACATGCAGGAAAGCATGGAGAATGCTAACTTGCAAAAATGTTCAAATGAAAACAGTAAATAAGATAGAAAATAGACATGAAAATTAATACATAACTTTCATTGGTATATTTCTGAACGCTTTGTGCTGTTGTGTAATACCGTTTCATTAGTTTCAGTCCTGTAATTAGGGTTAAAAACAGGTTGTTGTTTTTTTTTACAGCTATGATTTTTCATAGCTTTTTTTGCATAGATTTTTGCTATGATATTTGTGGTAGAAATTGGTCATTTTGGCAACATTTTTGGACATTCAGAGACAACTGAACATGGAATTACAGCAAGAATAATGGAAAAACTTACTTTTTTTTAAAAAACAAAGTACTGCAGTATTATCAGTTTGGACCTGATCATCTAAAATAAGTAATAACCTTACATAAACTGCGATTTTGTAGGAGAAATCGGGTCATTGCATCAACAGTGACATTTCTTCCCCACGACAGATCCAACTGTATAACTGCTGACGGCGTACCAGCCCACCTGTCTGCCTCACGCTCCATCTACTCTCGCATCAACAAGAACAGAAGATATTTATATTTCTAACCCAGGACCCTTGCATGAGCTTCCCCTGGGAGGTGTGATCTCCTTATAGTTGGAGCACGCACTGAGCCTCCCTCCGCTATTTCCTGGTGGCCTCCTGCACTGGTGGTGTTCACCAGAAGGCTCTCAGGATGCCTCAGTCCACAGGCACCAACGATTTCCCGAACAGCCACATCTCCACAATGGAAGTGGCCCACTCAGATTCTATATCCCTAACCTTGAGAAATTCCCCAAGAGGTGAGATTTGAGTCCAAAACTACAACCACACATTGGATGAGGCAACTTCCAAGTGTTTTTGGTACCAAATACAAACACCATATCCTCAGACATGGTGTTTGTTATGGCCAATCTCTGACGAGCACAGAAGTCCAATAACAGGTAGTACACCATCCAGGACACCACCCAAGGTGTCTAAAAAGACCACAAACTCTCATCTGCCACTTGGCTTTTATAAGTATCACCCCCAGCATATTGACCCTGAGCTATGGAAGTATGAGTACCCCAACACCTGCCCCTCACCCTGGGAAACTCCACAAAGCTCGGA
The DNA here is from genome assembly GCF_037954235.1 of Aulostomus chinensis. Taxonomy (NCBI): domain Eukaryota; kingdom Metazoa; phylum Chordata; class Actinopteri; order Syngnathiformes; family Aulostomidae; genus Aulostomus; species Aulostomus chinensis. The sequence continues at coordinate 14,514,878 of NC_141342.1, read as the reverse complement.
CCACTTTCAGGAATTTATTTCCAGGGATGAGAGATGAGGGCCGGCGTGGCTCGGAGGTAGAGAAGCCATCTAGCAACCAAAGGGTCGCTGGTTCAATCCTCACTTCCCCCGTGACCATGTCGAAGTATCCTTGAGCAAGATACTGAACCCCTAATTGCTCTTGATGGCCCTGCAGCGGACTGGTGACCCATCCAGGGTGAACCCCGCCTCTCGGCCAATGTCAGCTGAGATAGGCTCAAGTCCCCCCCCCCCCCCCCCCCCCCCCACACACACACACACACACACACACACAAAACCCTTAATGGATAAGCGGTAAAGAAAATGGATGAATACATGGAGATAAGGGATGAGTCCAACTATGTCTAGGTGGTAGATTCACCTATGCAGTAGCTTGGCTCCTTCTCCACAGCCCCAGAATTAGATTGCAAGGCCTCTGCCGGCCCCTTTCTTGGCAAAACATCTGACCCAAGACCCCTCCAGGCAGATAAAGGCACTTGTGGTAGCCACTTGTTTCTTGAGTGTAAGGTGGTGATGAACAGACATCGATACACAGAGAGTGGCCAAAATGATTTCCTGCCATAGGGGGCTGTGATAAGCTCATAGGATGAGGAGCTCCAAGTCAAGTAAGGTAGTTCGTGGATCTGATTAAGATACCACAAGATTCCCTCCAGTCGTTGATTCCATCTGTTTAGTAGAACACCCCGCAATGGAAACAGAAAATTTACATTTTGCAAATTAGCAGCTTTTATACTGCTCAGAAAAAAATTGGAAGTCGCTTGAGCCTCCGCCACAGATAAAGGTTTGCGTGACCACATTAAGCTTTACATGCAATACCAAAAGCAAGTGTGTAAATTTCTGTTATTTGGAATAATCTCATGCAAGTTTCATGATGAAGCACCATAACAATTTGTTAATTAATGTTTAAATCCTGTCATCAGGAAACCTTTTTGCATAATTAAAAAAAGATAAAATTAAAAAAAACCCCACACACTTCCTTTGACAGTTGAATGATAACTGTGTATTTAGTTTGTCTTAAATATGAAAAAAAAATTGTAAAACTCAGTTCTTCCTCATAATTTCCCCAACACTGCAGGGGCCTATGAGGGTGACTCACCAGACAAAGTGTCACAAGCTGAGGTAGAACTTTGTAAACTTGGTCAGTGTAGTGTGGATAGACAACTGCTTAACTGTGCTAATATAATGGACCTTCCGTGTGTTGTACATTTGCACGCTCTGTGCTTTAGTGGTTTAAAACTGCAACCAGATCCCAGGAGAACTGCTGACGGCCAATGTAAACAATTTTTATAAATGTTCAGACAATGTGTGTCTACAGTCTAGTTGCTGTCCCTCTGGCCAGCTAGAGGCTGCCCGACAGGCAGGTTTTCATGGAGATACTCCATGGTACCGTTCTCTGAGAAGTCTGCCGCCGTGTGCCCATCACCTCTCAGGATCCACTTGGTTGTGAGCAGTCCCTCCAGGCCCACTGGACCCCGGGCATGGATACGCGCTGTGCTAATGCCTACCTCTGCTCCTGGAGACGACGCAACAAAAGCAGGAGACAGACAGCAAGTGAGAATGGTGAACAGTAATCTGAACAAGTTTAACAAGTTTATAAATGTGCTGCCTACAGGGGTAATGCAAGATCCCTACATACCAAGTCCGAAACGATAGCCATCAGCGAAACGTGAGCTGGCATTCCAGAAAACACAGGCACTGTCCAGCTGCTGCAGAAACTGCTCCGCTGTGTCCTCTGGAAAATAAAAGACAGTTTATTGATCCTATAAGCCTGTTACCTAATGTCTCAACTGACAGCTTTTCAGACATGTCATATGCATTATCTCATTATTAAAACAATATCCATATATAATTAGTTATGCCTTGGAAGACTCAAGATTCTGAGGATCTCATAACAAAATGTCAGGGCATTCCTTTAAAACCACTTAAATTACAATAACTGAACACACCCAGTGCTTTAAGCCCTTCACCCTGTGCATTGAGAACCACCACCAACGCACCACCCGCAACACGATTCATATAATCTTAGGGAAGGTTATGTAGACTACAGCTCTGAATGTAATCACAAGGAATTCTTGAGTTTATGAAGGGTTCTACAATTAGATTGAGAGAGATGTTTGTGTCAATTAGTTGACATCAAAGCGATTTCTGCCCAAAGCACCAGGGCGAGTTTTATCTTGATCCCTCTACTGTTTAGCCACCATTGTACTTATATATTGCATGTATACATAAATGTCTACAGTAATCAGTGCATCCAACTGCTCTTCAATTTCTAAACTATAGCGTCTTTTATAACAATCTTATCCTTTGTGTACCTCTCTGTTCTATACATAACTCAGTCATAATACTTGTAAATGAACACTGACACAAACTGACATTTTAATTAAGGTACCTTTTGTGGTTGTTAGATGGAAGCAGCACTCTCAACTGCAGGCGAAAATTATCTTCAGTGTAGAAATGTGAACAGGTGACTTTTTTCTTTACTTTTCAAAAGCTGCACACATTTTCATTATTCTGTTCACCTAAAGAAACATATTCAAATACGCTGCTGAACATCAGTCACACACTTGACACTTATATATACTGGATTATGTGCCAGATGTTGTCTTCTCTTTTTCTCATGTTGTAGACTATTCATGCTGTGAACCCAGTAATTAAATATAAATATATAAATTCAATAAAAGATCTGTAGATATTTATAGAACACTTTATGTTTCAGCAAGATCATTATATTTCTTGTTTGACAAGTGAATGTGTCACAAAGATGGCAAAGTCTTTGATATGATGTAACAACTCATTTGTTCATGACCGAAAGTAACAAGAGGAACAAGGATTAAAAAAAAAAATACATTTAACATTTTTTAAAAATAAGATACCATTCGATAACCAAAGGCAGTGGTTGGTATTTGTCTGTTGATGTGAAAAGCTAAGAGTGCGGTGAAGGGCTGTAAGGGTTATTGTCATTATTTTGTTTATAATGAACTTTTCTTTGTTTCTGCAGCACAAACGAGGGAAGAGGAGCAAAAATAGTATTATCTTTTTCAGTCATATTTTTCAACATGCCCAGCTTCTGACATTAAGGTACTTACCATTTTCTGTAATGATAACATCTGTATGGGAGCTGCCGTATTTGTGTATGTGGTCCACAGCTTCCTGCATGTTGTCCACCACCTCCATACAACACTCCAGGTCACCATACTCAGTACGCAGCGAGTTGGCCTCTGATGGGCTAAATGTCAGGTAGGAGGCGAAGCGGGGGCCTGCGTGGATTTTCACCTGGTGACATCACAAAACAGAAAAAAAAAAAAAATTAGAAAACCTGCACTACAACTAAGTTTTGAGCTGATAAAGTAGTTCTGGTGAATGACTGTATTGAGTATTTTTGTGCATACTCGTTCGGTGCGTAACATGTCAATGATCTGGTCGAACAGCGGCGTCCTGAGGATGTCCCGGTGGATTAGCAGAGTTTCCATGGCATTACATGCAGCTGGGTAGTCGCACTTGGAGTCTCTGACTAGGATATGAAATATTAAAAATAACCGTCACAACCAGGCAGGGACAAGTTAGAATTGTAAATGGCAGATTTAAAAACATGAACATGAGATAAATATTCAGAGAAATCAGTAGTTACTGACCGATCTTGATGACTTTGTCAACACTTGCATCAGCATCAACATAGACGTGGCAGATTCCCTCACTGTGACCCAACACTGGAATGCCCTTGGCTGCCCGCTGAATGTCTCGCACCAGCTTAGATGACCCTCGCGGGATAATCAAGTCAATCATCTTGTCCAGCCGGCATAGATCCTCCACCTCTTCCCGAGTGCTCACCTAGAAACAATTCCAGGTTTGGCAAACATAGCAGCTGAATGCAGGAGTTGGACGCACACACAAGAGTTTGTCAGGCTGCTTCCTTATTCCTGATAACCAGCCCCCCCCCCCCCCCCCCCCAAGTGCTCAAACTCAAAATAAATGCATAGGAATCTGGCTTACCAGTTGCACAGCTTCTGTGACTCCATGCATGGAGAGGGCTTCCTGGGTGAGCTGATGGAGGGCACGATTGGTGTTTGCTGCCTCTTTGCCTCCCTTCAGCAAGAGGGCGTTGCCACTGGCGATGGCCAAAGCCGACACCTGGAGAGAAAGGTCATTTAATGTTACAACAGGTTATTAATTACAAGGAAGAATGCTTGCCTGAAAAGTCTCATAAGTCGTCACACAATAGTAGAATTAAGAGAAACTTACAGATGTTAGTGCTATGTACCATTTTAGCAATTTCTTTGTTGTTGGTGTTATATATTTACCAATATAAACATTGAATATTGTCTTTACAGTGTCAACTGTCCCTGGATACCTGCGGCAAACAGTCAGGTCGGGCCTCAAAGATGACCAAAAGAACTCCGATAGGTACAGTGATCTGCTCAAGCTCCAGGTTTTGAGCCACCCGGGTCCTGCGTAACACGCGTCCCACGCTCTCCTGGGCTGCGACAGCTATCTGGCGCAGACCGATGGCTAAGCTGTTCAGTTTGACCGGTGACAGGCTCAGACGCTTCAGCATGGCTGACGGTAACTGGCCTGCAGGAAGGAGGAGAGCAGGGTTTTACTTTACACTTGTTCACTGAGGCATCCACAATGAGAGAATGGAACAGTGTCACCCTCTGGTGGAGAGATAATGCTCAACTGTCCAAAGGAAATTTTCTCTGGTGATCTTTGGTAACTTTGTGTCGGCAGAGTTTCCAGTATAGCAGATACACCTACGATGACAAGCTTAGACATCTCTAGCAACAAATAAAACATCTGAGGGTCGATATCAACACTTTCATCCTGCTAGAGAATTTACACTTTGGTGTTAATGTCAATAATAACTGTAAAAAAAATCTGAGAGGATGATTTGGCTTAAAGCAGGGCTGGGTGATTTAGCAGAAAAATGTATCATCATAAAAATATTACCTTCAATATAATACCTATTTTGAGGGCTTAATCACTTTGTCAATAAGATTTTTTTTTAAATACCAAACTGGTGAGCTGACTTGACCTTTTTGCATTAAAACATAACAAAAAAACAACCTTAAAATAAATAATCCTTAAACTATTAAAGGATTAGCTGTTAGCTGGTCTTGTAGCACGCTTGACGCTGGGGGCTGTATGTGAGGGTGCATGTTTATGAACCAGAGAGGAAGGGCTCTTTAGATTTGTTAATCAAATTGAATTGTGCATAGCTGTTATGTGATTTCATGGCAGTTTGCATTTAATTAATTCAAATAAAATAGCAAGATTACAATATACATATTACACATATTTTTATTGTTTTCTTACCCTAGTTTCCCTTAAGGTTCTACACTGCCGCGTGAGCTTGACTACCGCTGTTACCTGTGCTGGCAGCCAGGTCCAAGTCAGTCTTGTTGGCCGCCAGGATCTCATCCTTCCTCTCAGTCAAAAGCTCTGCTAGACGGCAGATGATCTCACTCCTCTGGACACAGACAGATAGAGACAAGCTGGGCACATGCTGTAACATATTCATCCACCAGATGTCAGTGTTTCTCTAAGTGACATGAATGAGGCTTTGGACTAACACTAACCCCTTAATTTATCAATAAAATTGTATATACTGGTAGTGATAACTGATCTTAAATGAACACAACAAAAGATTGGAATATTTGCATTCTCAATACCTGGTCTGGGTGCAGCGACACCAGTGTTCTTCCAGTGTTTCGCGCCATTTCTGTCTGCTGCTCTACAGTTGGGCCTAGTGAAGAGTCACAGAAGACTTCAGTCCCAAACATACCCTCTGCTGTGAACATATCAGTAAGGCCTAAAGAAAAGATCATGAACATGTCCACGCCTGATATTTTCCAGTGGCTAGGAGGAAAAAAAACTTAAAAACTCAGTCATTTAAACAGCCTTCAGCCAATGGAACTCATTATCTACACAAGAGAAACATATTAGAAGCTAATATTGAACCGAAAAATACTCAAACTAACAGGAAAGACCAAACAAACAAAGTAAGTATATCATCTACCAAACTGATATCTATACAACTGCTTGAAAATTGTGATTTTAATGATGCAATTTAATCTAGACTGACTAGGGTGTTGGTCTTTGTTTGTATATTTGTACACTGTCATTGTTTGCATAATCTTATGTGGACACCAGGAAGATTAGATTCAGAACTCAGTTATTTACATTCCTGAATAGGTGACATGAAATTTTTCCTTGACTCCACCCATGTCAAATCCAAGTATCTAAAATTACCCTGCATGAGAACTCCTGGAGAACTTTAAGCCATTAGTGGAAAGAATTCGGCGTAGGTGAACTCACCAGCAGGTTTAATCTCAGAGAAGAACGTGCCCACCTTCTTTCCCTCCACAATGTCAGTGATGACGTGACCTGTTACTTTGGGATGAGTCCCATTTGCAATAACCACAGACGTGCCACCTTGCAACGCCCAGATGGCAGCTTTGACCTGCAGACGGACGCGGACAAGTGAAATGTTAAGGTCTTTCTAAAGTCTCGTTATTTGCAAATGCGCTAAAACAAAAACAAAACCAAACACCTGACCTTTATGTTATATTTTATGACACCAACTTATGGAATAACACTTTATATGTTGGCTTGCTGTCACACTTTAAAAACATGGTGACAACATGTATGAACATGGCCCTTGCTTACATGTCTGTGCGAATGCATCTTAATTTCCCAGCCCTTCTGAATGAAGGCGCAGTAATTTTAGTTTTTGAGGCCTGTGGGAGCATTGAAGTACAAGAAAATCCGTAGTAGTACAAGAAGCAATGCTCTTAAACTTGCAGTAGCCACTGAGCTGCGATTTGAACCTACATAAACTGTGTTTATCACACTTATTGTCAACATACTTTGGCCTCCATGCCTCCAATCCCGACTCTGGACTTCGTACCATAGGTGATGGACTGCTGATCTCCAGGATAGAAGATGTCAATGAGTTTGGCGTCATCTGTTCCAGGGGGGCTGTTGTACAGTCCTATCAAAACAAAACAAAAATACAACTCTTTCAAAACATCTTTTCTCAAATAAACTGAATATGATGACTAAATTCCTAAGTCTTAAGACAACAATATAGCAGCTGAGGGTCATTTCAGCTGATTCTGTTTGGTTAAACGCTTTAACATCTTGTGTAAGATAAAAACAAAAAACAAAAACAAAAAGCCTGAACACCAGAATGTACTCAAACCCCATCAGCATCAGTTTCAACCGCCAAGCCAGAAGGTCTTTGTTTGTCTCTCTCAAATGACACTCAGTTGACCCTCTGAGGTTTTTGTTTGTTTCTTTTTTTTGTCCTTATGAAGAGCATGAGCAGATGGCAATGTTACCCAACAGCTGACCCAGACTGTTGTTGTGGTAACACACATACCTTCCACGTCAGACAGTGCGATGAGCAGGTCAGCCTTCATCTCAACTGCGAGCCGTGCCGCCAGGCTGTCATTGTCCTTAATGCTGATCACCTAGAGAACCAGAAAATTGCTGATGTGAGCTCCTACAGACGGAAGCAACGGCCGAAAACAGCCACCTGCCATTAACCCATCTGGGCAGATTCTTCAGAGTGGAAAGTAAGCCATTACAAACAAATACATAAGTTTGTGCAAACCAGTTTATCCATGATGACTCTGAGGTCTGCATTTTTGATAACTGAGGAAAGAATCCTTATTACGACACAATAGCAATACAAATGTTAATGAATCCCTCAAACTCAGTAAATGTAAGGTTCCAAAACCATTGCAGTACATCAGAAATACACTTAGGCCAATGTCACACACCGTTTAAACACTGTCATAAGATAACATTTGATGAAACACTTGAGTACTCATAAGTAGGTGTCTTAAACTCAGACATTCCTTCCTGCATCACTTCTTTGTTGTCTCCAGAATGCAGAAAGTGTCAGCCACACTTATTTAGCCTGAAGCTAATGGCGACTTACAGCTAACAGCAACAAAACTGCCAAAAAACATCAGTGTACAAACTCTGAAGTGCATTGTCCAGTGTTTATGAAGCTGGATGCTCTGTAATCCACAAACTTTGATTCAAACCAAAAACAAGTGAACTGTAACCCTCCTGGTGCTCATTCACAGAGGCAGCAAGAAACAAAGGTTAAAGTTGTGTTTTTAGCTTAAATCAAAGCGTTTAAGGACCACTGAAAATGCAGCTGGATAACGACATTTTGGATTATACTGGATGATGCGCTTGACCTGCAGTCCAGTTTGTAAAATTTCTTCTTTTTTTTCCCCACACTTTTGCTTTGGTTAACTATAAGTTACTATTAGCTTCAAGCTAGATGTACATGGCTGGCGCTTCCTGCGTTCTTGGCTCATGAAAAGTCAAAGGAGCAATGCAGGAGCGCAAAACCATCCAGGGACCCACTAGTGAGTACTTGACAGGCTACATACACTTTTTGGGTGAAGCCTGGCTTTACCATGTCACTGAACCAGTAATGATGATCTATTCTAACTTTGTAGTGACTATGTTTGTACCTTAATGGATGAGTGGACAGCAATGAGGTTAAAAAAATGTTCTGACCATCACAGATAATTTGATGAGGAGAAAAAGTGTTAGTTCATTCTGTAGGATACAGAAAAAAGAGAGGCGTCTGCCTGTCTGTTAGTCCAGTTCCCTTAGGAGAGCACCTCCTCCCTGTGAAGGCATGCAATGCTATCCAACCCCTCCTTGCATGCATGCACATGCCTTAAAAGTTCAGGGCAGAGCTGGTGAGATGAGGCAGGGTGGCAGGGGTGTTTCAGTGCACGTATAGACGACAGAGAATGTATCATTACGCTCTGTAAACTAGGGCTGAGGCAAAATCTAGATACTTGAATAGATTAGGATAACTCCTCTTGCGATTTCTGGTGTTTTAAAGGGATTTCACCGTCTTAGCTGATTTCATCATGAAAAACTGGAGAGAAAGCAATTCACCTTGCACATGCGCGCGCGCACACACACACGCACACACACACACACTGCCATTAAAGATGTAAACCTACTCCTCAGCAGCATTTTGGCATTAGAAATGGTTTCTGGGGCTGCAGGGGTTGCTAGATTATTGCTCCACCTCCTAAAATGTGCTTAATCACCTAAAATTAAGGAGGCACTGTACAATTTGTTTTTTTTATTAACTGACACAGCTTATTCATTACTAAAATTCCTGAATCATGCCTTTTGAGTTTTATTTTTTCTTTACAGGCACAAAGATATCGTGATGTATCGTAGATTAATCATCTTGGAATATATCAATATACCATTACTGCGATACTGCAGGCGAAGTATCGGGATACAGTAAAGACTGTCTCTATCAGCCCCTTCCACACCCCTGCGGCACCGCTACTATGACCACCAAGCATTGCCCCATGCTACCTTTACCCACATTTACCCCCTGCAGGTCGCTGTTGGGCTCCGGCGGCGGCACCACAGCGTCGTTGGTGTTGATGATGGGTACTATGTTCATGCGCAGCAGCTCCTGCAGTGTGCTGTTCAGGTTCTGCCTCTTTTGGTCGTCATGGAAATCCAGATTTGTCACCAGCACCTTAAAAGAGAGATTTTAGCTACAGTTCATCCAATGTCTGCAGGAAGAAATTAATAATTATAATATGATAGAAAGTATACAAGTACTTGTGCAGTGCAGGTGCTGTATTGGGTGAACATGGCTTCATAGAGGGCCATCAGGCCACTCTGTCCGGCTGCAGCACAGGCCCGGGCCTCCAGCACTGGTAGTGACTGCAAAAACAGTTCAGAGACATCTGCTTACACAGTGACCACGGCTGCATTACAAGATGGGCCGATACTGATTTAAAAATTCTTGGCAACTAACAAATGCAGATATTATCGTTTATTTTGTTAGTGCGTTTTTGGTTTCCATCCCTATTCTGTCATTTGTGCCCCGACATCCTCTTAGCTAAATAACAGCAGTGTTTTCATTCTTCCAATCCCGCATCACACTATCTCACACACTGTCCCATAGCTTTCAGGTCACCTGTGCATGCATGGGTGGAAGTTTGCAGTTTTTAGTGTAACCTCCACACATCCCTGCACCTTCTCTTACCATGTCTTTGAGTTGATTGTGTCCTGAGTGCAACGCCTGTCGGACACTCTGGGACAGCAGGATTTCGTGTCTTAATCTTTGCTTTCCAAAGGCCACTGCTCCGCTGGTGACAATCATCATTTCCCTGCCTTGATTCTGCAGCATGGCCACCTGGATGATACCAGACAACCAATTCAGGGACTAATGGATCACAACTGCTACTTCGTCCAAAATTCAAAAACAAGCTTGTGGTTATATTTTGCATGTCACCTGCTCTACGATGGAGGCCAGCCTCCCCAGAGCCAGACCGCACTCGTCACCACGTGTGACCACAGCGCTGCCGAGCTTGACGACAATCCGCTTAGCTTGACGCAGTTCACCGCGGTGGGCAAAGGAGCTGCCATGGGCCCTCCCCTGGAAAACTGGGTAGAAGGAGGAGAGAAAACCTTTACTTTACTGATTCAAGTCAAGAGTTTATCACTTTTGTTTACTCTTACACATCGATAGTTAAAGCTAAAAGATGTTACTTACTAAACTGAATTCTAGGATTTTGTTTAGTTGCAAAGATTTAACTTACTGAAAATGACAGAAAAGCAACTGAATGTGATCATGTAGCTGAATAAAATGTGTAAACTAAGGTGCAAAAGCTCACTTGTCACCTCTGTTGACATACATTTTTTTTACGTATCTATTCAAACAAACATGTTTTGCAGACTTTTCGTTTCATTGATTACATGACTAAGGCAAACACCGTGACTCCCCCCCCCCCCACCGCCAATCCATCTGTAACCGGGGAAACAGCCACAGTCGCTAAACTGCCACATCAGCAGAGGAAGCAGAAAAGCTTGTGCTGACATTACACATCTCTCTGGAGCAATGAGGCGCAAGAGACAGTCAGCCAGCCAGGGAGGGATAGGGAGAGAGAGAAGGAGGGAGGGACTGAGTGAGTGAGTGAATAAGTGTGAGAGATTGAGAGAGAGAGAGAGAGAGAGAGAGAGAGAGAGAGAGAGAGAGAAATCCATGTGTCATCTTAAATAAATGACTGTAGGTCACAAAACTCTAACTGGAGCCAAGTTAGCAACACCAGATCCTCAAGTCTCACGTCATCGGTCCACAATAACAATCCTGGCTCTGGAGATGCTGGTCTGGAAAAAGTAATACCTAAGTTTATTGCTATTCTAATTATTACTATCATTTGCATGACACATCACTCATTCATCATTTCACTGATATAAACTTTTTACAGCTCCAGCCAGAGGTAAAATGTTTATTCTGTCCCACAAAAGTGAATGATATTCAAATAAGTATCACATAACGCATTCCATCACCATATAAAGAACTACAGAAAATATCAAAAAACTGAGAGACGATACGATAATCAACAAATCATGCAAATATTGTTGCATCATCCTCTATAAAGAAAGAAAGCATCCTGACATTTTATAAAAAGACGTGACGGAACTCAAAGGTCTGAAATCTTTATGCTGTACTTCCATTGTAAATTACTGTACATGGAACTTCTTGCCTCGTGTCAGGGGTCTGGCGAGCCTCCAGCAGAGGTGTATTGTAGGGAACTGGAACCTGGAACTCAGCCTCTGCAGCAGCAGCATGGTCACTTTACCACCTGAGATACACAGGTAAAGAAAAAAAAACAACGACCGGTAACTACATCTAAGAATATAGTTATAAAACGACACAACAGAAAAATTCACAGTTTAAAATGATTATGCATGTAAAAGTTCTCTGTCCTTACTTACCCCTCCTGAAGTCCCAGTGTACAAGTAGACTATTTCTACCGTGTAGCGTCAGCTGTTTATCTTCTTAGACACGTTATTCCTCCATTGACCAAACTTCAAACAGATGTGGCGTCGGCCGCGTCACCCTGACTCCGCCCCCCTCCGCGAGCTGCTGATGAAACTGTCTCAGCAGTTTACAAAAAGCGTCAAATTCACTTTTTCACGTCACCACCGGGTCGGTAAGTTCGTGTTTCTTTCGATTAAAAGTTCGGCGGTCCATTGTTCCTTTTCTGTCGCACTGGCTTTAATAAGAAACGTTGTTTTTGTTTTTGTTTTTTTGTTTTTTTTTCTGTTTAAAAAGCCACGTAAATTGGCGGTGAAGTGGCAGGATGTGACGTTGACGCGCGAGGCACAAGCCGGAAAAAGAAATGTTGAAGAGCCTCGTATGTCAAAATAAAATATCCTGGAACAAGAAATAACGTTTTCACTATATTTTATGAACAGCTCCCACTTTCAGTCACTCGCATACATTTTATTATTGCAATGAATAAATCGTCTACATGGAGAGTTTTACTTCTGCTAGTGAGATTAAGATAAAAAAAATCTGCTTCTTACATAAATTGTACAGAATCCAAGACAGGCTTTACTTATAAACGCTGGTTTAATGCTGTTATTGCCTTCTTTTGATTAGTTATCTCACCTTTTATATACTAATTTATTTATCGTTGAATGTCTATGCATACAAGATAAGCTTTTACTGGATGTTTCTATAATTGTCCCTCTGGAACATACTAAGTTTTCTCGAATCGAATTGAATATTTAACGGAATAGTTTAACTTCCTATCTTGAGATAACAAGATAAACTAAACCCTTATCACAAGATAATGAGCCTGAAATAAAATCATCATTTGTACATAGTATTATTTAGATATAGTCCATAGTCTCTTGTACAGGTAACCTGAACCCCAAATGAGAATAAGTGGTGCTGATTCCAAATAACTATTTTTTTTTTAATTTAATTATTTCAGTTCTTTGAATATTTGAAGTGTAACACTGACACACATTTGATTTTCTTGCTGCTTTAATGAATTCAATTGAATCTTGTATGGTCTTCGTCTGGTCACAATTAAGGCCAGAAAAAAAAAAACGTTTTTTTTTTCCATACTTGATTTCATCAGAAACCACTTGAAATACAGTGTTGTTAGACAGACAAATTGGTGTTGTTGTTTTTTAAGGTTTGTGGCTTTTCATGAGATGTGATGCAAATAACAGAAGTACTGCTCTGAGGAAAGTTTTCTGTACCCCCAGCGCTCCTGTTGTTGACTGGCACTGGACTCCCACTGCCTCTAGGACCTCAGATAACTAAATTCAGCTCCTGCAGCTCTGGTTTAATGTGTATTATTCCATTATTTCTGTCCTGTTTTTTCTCTGTTATCTACTTTTACTCTTTATCTGTCCTTCCTCCTCTCCACCTCTATCTCTCCATCTGATTCACAAGAGAAGGAACTGACTGCTGCCTTGCTCCCGGCTCCACTAATCCCCTAACTATAGCATTTGTGCGTTGGGGGGTGGGGGGCTGACTTAAGGCCACTTTCAGGGACACACGACCAGTTAATTGGGGACGGCCTGTCCAGGAGATAGAAGTTGTGTCTCCAACAGGTAAATCATTGATTTTTAGATCTGTTGTTAAGATTAGAGCTTAAGGTAGAGTTGAAACTCAGTTTAGGCAATTAGCTGTGATGGTGCACACAGTAGTGTATTTCAGGTATTACTCAGGTTTTGAGGGCACTATATTGTAGACACTTTAACATTGCAGGGATTTTCCTGCCTTTTGGTGCTAAAAAACAATTCCTCATATTGTAAATAATACATTTTAAGAATGAAGAGGTTAGTGTTGGGTTGGGTGTCAGGCAAGTTTTATGTGGCAGGAAATGAATGGGCGCTGGCTGCTTAGAGTAGAAAGACTGCAGGGTTTAGGTAAGTCATTGCACTATCCTCTGAAGTAACGATAAGTGTGTGTGTGTGTGTGTGTGTGTGTGTGTGTGTGTGTGTGTGTGTGTGTGTGTGTGTGTGTGTTCCAGAGGTATTGAAAGGAAACAGAAGAGCTTCCACTCATTCAGATGAGCTGGCGACAGGTATCAGTAGTCGTCTTTCCAGTTGTGGAAGCTAACGCGCCGCCTCTGAGTAGCAACAACAAGCGGGTCTATGAGGACAATGGACCCTGGACTGAGCTCTGGATCTGAAGGTTCTGTGGAGAGTGTGATGTCACTACACACTTGAGGCTCTGACTTCATACCAATAAGCGTCTTTGGCATTGCAGTCATGTTGCAGGATGGTTACAGCACAGACTGGAGGGCTGACAGCTCTGGGCTTTAGACTGGGTTACAGTAATTGGGTTGTGTTGTTAGTGTGTGTAAAGAGTGTTTGTTCCAGTCATTGTCATCCCACTTCTTATCTTGGGGTCCACAGTGGCAGCATGTGTGGATTGGTTTCTAATGTCAACATGTCCGTGTCTTGAAATAACTGCAGACACACAACTATGTAAATCCTCATTCACCCCCCCCCCCCCACACACACACACACTCCCTCACACCATTGCCCCCACCCACTGCATAGTCAACCTACATACAGTTGAGCTGACTTGTTAGCCTTCGAAGAAATCCATAACGATCAGACGAGCTGCAACATCTTTACTGACAACCAGCATTAAACCCATTCAGAGTCAAAGCCTGGCAGGAGAAAATCGGATCGGTGGAAGGAAAAGCACAGCAGAAAGAGAAGTAAGTTCAATAAGACTTATATATTAAAAAAATACAACTAGTTTACAAGATATTGTAGTGATGGTAACACCTTTTCAATTGTACCCATTTGTATTATTATTTTCAAATGCCACAAAAGAACTTTACAAAGTTTGGCAGACGTTAGATGTTTAACTTTGAAGCTTCAAGTCAACTGGCAGCCTCCTGCATAAAATTTAAGACAAAACTCTTCGGATCGTGGCAGGAAGGCGAGAGCTCCCTCCCATCGCAGGGATGAAGACAGTCATTCATGTGCGGTCCAAAAAAGTCACAGGAAATAATTTATTTACAATTTATTTACAGTGACCACAAATACAGCAACATTTTATTCAATGTTACAGTGATGCACTGACACAATGAAGCCATGTCCTGGTGATGATATGGCCTGTATCTTAGCACTAATGTGCAATTTGTGAGTATCTCGCTATGTTCTTAATCGTATAATATCAAAACTTCTTTGTTTTAGACTTTAAATCCTCATAAGACAGATTAATGGACGCAGCCAGGATGTGCAGGTTCGATGGTACAGGAGGAGCTGCGCTGGACTGCAGCGTCATGGAGGAGGACTGGCAGAGAGGACAAAGTTATACCGCGTCCTGGCACAGCACCAACTTCTTACCGCAGCTGCACAGGTTAGAGACACTGGTGATCACATACAAAAAAACAAAACCTAATCTTGTTTTGTGTCGGACACATGCTGATGAAAACTCAGAATGATTTTGGAGCCTCTGCCCTTCTTACAGGCCGACAACGACAGAGGCAGAGCGTTCTGAGAAATACTGGGAGGCCAGGAGGCTCCTCCAGCGCTTCCTCTCTGGCGCCATCAGTCAGACGCTTTCAGAACCAAAAATGCTCTCAGCTCGACAGCCCCGTCAACCCAGATCAGACCCCTCTGCCATGGGGCCCAAGGTGCAACTAAGCCCGGTTCACATCCGCAAGGAACAATGCCGTGTGACCCCAAGTCCAAAGAACACTGCGTCAGACACCAGTGAGAGGAAGACTGTGGCGAAGATGATGAAGTTGCCGAGGTTCCTGGGTTAAAACGGTTGCTAGTGAGGAAAATTTCAACATCAACTCGAGCACATCTAGGTCACTGTTTGCAGTTTAATTTGAACTGTTCATGTTTGTAATGCAAATCTTATTTCTGATATTTTCCTGGTTGAAAGTATGATCCATAACAATAATCGTGGTGTTATTTAGAAGTATATTTATTTTTAATTTAATCAACTGTCACGAGGGAAATTCATAATTCACATTAAAAAAAAAAACACTTTAAATTACTCCTGAACTTGTATTGGGATGTTGGTCAGATGTTGCTTTTGGATGATTTACATGTATTATAAATGCTGATTGAGAACCATTAAACATCAGGCTTATATAAAAAGTCCAAGGTTTTTATTTGAACAAAAATGTGATTACGTTGTCATTTTATTTTATATCTGGTGCGTATGAGCAAGTATGAACATTTTTTTATTTACTATAATCACATTTCTGTCAAAATAGATAAATGAACACAGATTTTTTTTTTCAAATGTTTTCTTCTGATTCTTCAGCATTGATGGGGCAAAAGCAAACAGCCCACCCTCTTTTACTGGCTCTTTTCAAAAGTTCAAACATTACTAACATCGCATGGCACAATTCCACTGCCCAAATACATCGGATATGTGTGGAGGTCCAGCAAGTGTGTGTGTGTGTGTGTGTGTGCGTGTGTGTGTGTGTGTGTGTGTGTGTGTGTGTGTGTGTGGGTTCAGCTGCTAGGGATGAGCGAGGTGTTAAGAGACCCCCTGGGAGAACAGTTTGATTACAACATGCCTGTGTTCCACATTGGTTCAGCTGCCGTTTATAGATACGCTGGGAATAGATAGCAAATTAATTCAATCAGGGGATGAAACTCAGTGTTTTGTCAGCTGGCCATAAATTGGCCAGGTGGTTTCAAAATGTAACAAGTCATTTTTAAGATGGTTATAAATAGAATTTGGACTTACTTATAGCATAGAGTAAGTGTATCTTCAACAATGCAGAACAATAATACTGATCATCAAGGCACTCAGGCTCATCAGACTGGAAAGACGCATGCTTGATGACTAAATTAGAGGATCAGTGAGTTGGATAATGACATCTAGAGGTGAATATGTAGATCGCAACTCCCCTCCTTTTTATAAGCACATACATGATGTGCAGACTGCTGGAGGGTCTGTTCTATCTTTCCGTTGTCTCAGTCAAACACCGAGCTCTTCTTCATCTTTCAGGGATCACAGCGCAGGAAATGATGGTTTAAAGCTCCTCTCCTTCTCCTCTTCGCTCGGTTCCTCCTCTGCTTCTTTTGTGTAGCCACTTTATGTCACTCAGGGTGCCCATTGTCATGGTTGCCATGATGGCCGGCCACCTTCAACTTGATCACATGATGCCTTGGGGAAAATAATATGATCTATAGCTTGTTTATATAGTTGAGTAATAAGTTAAATAAGTTACAGCAAGTCTGACATGCCAGGAATGTTGTCTTTCCTTTGTTTATCCTGTTAGGATGCATAAAATAAAGTCACTAAACTGTTTTAACATCACCGTTATCTGCTATCTTTCATACACTATGCTAACATCACCAAAATAAATAACAAAAGCAGTTGTTCCATAGTTTATTCTGAGTTTATATGAAATGTTAAGCTAATAAATTGATCCTTTAAGGAAACTTAGTTTGCTGATTCAATGAAAGGTTGAGTTATTTGAGCTAGAGGAAGAACAAACATCTATGGTTTGTTTGCATATTCATATTCTCCATATTTGACATGAACAGGAACGTGATGCTAACGTGTCATTAAGTCAAAGTAAGTCTAGTAAAAATGAGGTTGCTGTCTATATACAGGAAAATCATGCTTATAATTATCTACTTTGTGGTCTCGTGACACCGGACCAGAGGTTTTCTTTTTGCCTGTAGGACCTTTGGGACCAGAGTCCAGACTTTTAATGGCCCAGATGGATCCATTTCATCACTGCTTTTCTCACCTACACCTGTGTGGATACAATTAGAGTGTGAATAAAGCAGCTCCGGTACAAAACTCGCAGCCCATCAGATTTGTTCTTAACAGATGCGAGCGATCCCCTCAGAATACTGAAAACTTTCCATCCATCTTTTTGGTGCTTAGCGCAGTTTTCTGTCTCAAAATCTCCTCGTTTTTGCTGCTCGGATGCTAGAATGTGTTAAAAGTGCTCTAAACTCATCTATTATCCACCATAAATCATACATTCTTCACTTTTAAAGCAATGCTGCAGATAAAATCAGATTAGATGTATAATTTAAAGACAAAAGTTATAATTACTCTCAATAAGTTCTCAAACTGAACTAAACTACAACTATTTCACAAGTAAGCGTTCCAAGGTAAGATTGTGGAAAACTGGCTTTATAGGAATTGGGTTTAAAAGCTGTGGTTAGTGCTTTGTATAAATCTACAATAAACAGACTTTAGTATCAAATAACAAGTAAGTAAGTACACTTTGAATATCTCCTAGCAGACCATATTTCCCTGACGCAATGTTAATGTCACCAAAAAGAGTCAAACTTTTACCTTAAAAACAGACTTGTTTTTGTCTTTTCAACAAAGAACAACCTGGCCTAGTGTTTGCATGTAAAAGGCCCTTTTAGAATGATTGTGGAGATACGGAGGGCGACTGAGGGGACGGGTGGAAGACCTGAAAGCAATGAGGAGTCCATTAGTTGGGCTAGAGTTGGAGGAAAACCTCTAATCTGATGCTATCAGTGCCTGAAGGCAGAGAAAGTGAACACAACAAATGCTATCAAGCAACATGGGATCAAAAACAGAATCACCATTTGTGAACATGACCAAAACTAGCCTAAAGCAAAGCCAGACTCTTTATCTCTCTTTCTCTCTCTTTCTCTCTCTCTCTCTCTCTCTCTCTCTCTCTCACATGCGCACACACGCACACACGCACACATGCACACATGCAAATAGTTCAATCAGGTGAGGCAAATGAATGAAAAAATTGTTTTATTATCAGAAAAAAATGGTAGTATAAAGTCTATGGGTCTTGGACTCCATCCAGGAGCAGCTGGTCCCCCCACACAGAGTCCAGACACTGGTGGTGATGGTCGCAGAGGATGAGACCAACAATCCAGCAGAAACTGGGCACAAATGTGCCACAATGGCAATTAGACACAATTAGGCAGAAAGAGAGAGACATATTTTCAAAAAACAGAAATATGAAATGACCAGCATTGAAACTGTGTCGCTGTGCCATTGGATAGAAATGATGACCACGCCCACGAATATCTGACAGCTAGAGAAGTGAATGAGCGTGATGGTTAGACAGTGATGAGCTATAAAAGCTACACCTGAGTGCAACAAACAGCCTAACCCTGAACTTCTGCTCCATACAACAGGGCTGTGGGGCAGCAGTGCACCTCACAGCTGACAACCAAACCAAGGTAAAGGATACGCACAGAGAGAGGAAGGATGGACGAGAAGAGAATGCAAACTGGAGTTGCAGCCATGGCAGCCTGCTACCAGGGATTTGACCCAGCAGCGTATCTACAGTACAACTACACGCCCCCGAGGGCTGATTTTGAAAGGAAAGACAGCATAGTGCCATGGAAACTGGGGTGCCTGCATAGAGCTTTCACTGAAGGTATGGAGGCCTGATTCGAATCCTTCAATCTATATTTAATGTTTTTGTACTATTATGCACCTGTGCAGTAGAAAAACAAATACATGCAGCCGGAGTTTCAGACGTTTGGCAGGTTAACAATGTGGTGAAGTACGACCTTTTTACGATGATTTTTATGAGGGTTATACAGCTGAGCTAAAAAAATCAGTAAAGGCAAAACTAAAAAAAAGTTTTATGGCTAGCCCAGAAGTGGTTATACTTTAATACTTAAAACTACACGTAAAATAAATAATCACATCCTCTGAATCTAAATTTTATCTGAATCTTTTGTCTTGAAATTCAGTCAAAATCATGTATCTTTTTCCGTGCTTATTGGATCTGGCATGGCTACGGATTTGACTTATCTCATTTGTTTCTTTTTACATGGATCACAATATTCAACCCCAAAACGAGTTATTTCCAGGCAGTTTTGCCAAATTCACACATCTTTGGTTCTGGCTGTAATCTTCTCTTTCCCAGGTGATGTGAGCGGTGAGCTGCTGGTGGACATAGGATCAGGACCCACCCTGTACCAGGTGCTGAGCGGCTGTGAGGTTTTTAACACGGTGGTCCTCACAGACTTCCTGGAGGTCAACCGGCTAGAGCTGAAACGGTGGCTCCAGAGCCAGGAAGGCGGTAGCCTGGACTGGACTCCATACCTGCAGCACGTCTGCAAGCTGGAGGGACGACGGTATGAAGCGAGACCCTTTCGGGTATCCCTCACAGGAACTGTCAGTCATTTAACTAAAAGAGTTACTATTACTGGTAACTATTATAAGTTACTATTATGCCATGCAGTGTGACTCACTTTCAATAGATTATGTAATTAAAAATGACTTAAAAGCAAAACTTATATCATCCTTTTACATTTTTAACGTGAGTAACCACCTAAACCTGAGGATTTTCTGACAAACCTGATTGTCTGAATTGTTTCTTTCTCTCCAGAACAGATAGAAACATTAGTTAAAAGTTAAAAAAAAAAATTTCAATGAAAAAAGGACTTTTCTTTAGCATCATCGGGTCATTTGTCAATATTGTTCCTTTCAGTCCCTCAGCATGGACAGAGAAAGCTGCAAAACTCCGTCAGGTCATCAGAGATATTCTCCCCATTGACGTGCACCGCCCTCAGCCTCTGGACCCAGATGCTCTCCCTGCAGCGGGGGCTGACTGCCTGGTATCCTGTTTCTGTCTGGAGAGCGTCAGCCCCGACTTGCCGGCGTTCACGAGAGCTCTGGGTCACATTCAGAAGCTCCTGCGGCCCGGTGGCCACCTCCTGCTCATAGGTGCCCTTGGAGAGAGTTATTATTTTGGGGCGCCTGGGGTGAAGATCCCAGTAGTCCCACTGAATGAGGCTCAGGTCTGTGATAGTTTGAAGGAGAGTGGTTTCACCCTGATCAGGCTGGAGGTTTACACCCTGCCCCAGGACATGAGGGTAGGGGTGGATGATGTGACCGGGGTCTTTTTTGTAAAAGCAAGAAAGCAGCAGAGCGGCAGAGGAGGGAAAGATGATGATAAAGTTGCAAAATAATTACGAAGAGGAAAAAAACTGTAATTAAGTCGAGGGAAATAACAATTTAACACAAAGAGAAATTAATACAAATAGATGGACTTCGATGGTCTTTTGGAGGGGTGCTAGTTTTGGTTATAATCCACAATCCCAACACTCTCAGAGAGGAAGAAACGTTATCTTTGGTGACCAAATGGAAGTGTCGGAAATGTAATATCACATTGCCTCCTGCAGTTCAAACTTGGCCATTACAGCATCAAGAAAGAAAGAATTCAATATTAGGAGCTCGTTCTAACAGATTTTTGTTAACTCTTGAATTTCCTTCACCCTGTTGAGCTGTTTGTTTTGTTTAGTCATGTGATGTGATGTGATGTCCTGTCTAAATTTGACATCCTGTCGATGCGGATGACTCTTTAGAAAGCGTTACTGTGATCAAACTTCTATCAAACTCAAACTTTGTGAATTTAAGAGTATTCCATTTCTAAGTAGAAATACAGAGAACTGAGAATCGGTAGGAAACGTCAGTGACTATAATATGAATTCTTATTAAACTGTTAATCGTTGGCAAGCTGATTGAATAATTTTGTCGTCTTTTCTCTCCTTTAACTGCGTCAAAGAACAAAAATAGTCCGTTGACACTCAGAGCTGAACAAATATAAAAAGTGCAAACATTTGTTCAGCGCTGTTTAATTACAAACACTGTGACATGACCCAAGTCCTTCTTAACTCCACATGGTGAATGACTTGCTAAATGACTCAATTCTCTGAGTACTGCTATTATTAGCAATCAGGTGACACCTCCGAAGAATATTAGCCATCGCACACGGAGCTGAGGTGAAACATGTGGTTCAGTTCTACTTCAGGTTGCAGTATTAATCACTTTATCTGTCTCTTACCAACTATATTAATACATATTCATCAGCCACAGACACACACAAACACCAGGACCCCATTACAATTGTTTTATTAGCAACCAGGACAAAACATGGTTTATATACAAGGTCGAGGAACAAACTTTTCCGCATTTCATTCGTCTTGTTTTAGAAAAAACAACATATTTTCACCTTAAATCTCCAACATCCAAAACAGATCATGTTTAGTAACCAGGATGTGTCTATAAGACCTCTCAGCAATTTAAACTGACAGCAATGTGCTGCCTTATCATGATAAACAGGGTCGGTATGAAATGATCCAATTTGGTCCGGTGTGGCCGTGACTGCGCCCCTTTCATTTGCCTGACCTTGCCTCCATGAAGGAGCTCAGAGCCATAGAGCTAACAAATGGCTAGTTAGATTAGCACAAGAAATGGTAGTGGATGTGCTAACCCTTTTCTCTGTTTTCCTTTGCCTGAATTCACATAACTGGGGTTGTGCTTGAAAATTTGTCATGAAATAGTCGTTAAAAGACAATGTCATTTTAGGAGAAGACACATGGTTGGAGCTGAAAAAAACTGCGAAGTGCAGAAATTTGATGGCGCAGCTATATTAAAGACCATGGCTGACTTTGTGAAAGAAGATAAGGGGAATTACTTCTGGACAAAACCAGATCCTGAACCTTATCTTTTGTTTTGTAACAGGGTTATGCTAACCTGCCCATCCACTTCCATTCATTGAGCCAAGCTAATAAGCTTTCAGCCAGTGTTCACGAGTCTCTAGCTCCCTATGGCAAACAAACAGGAGAAAAAAGTATCTATTTTCTCGTTTGGTTGCTGTTAAAATGGCAAATACGTGTATTTCCAAAAAAAAGTTGGTATCTTACCTTACCTGACTACCTTAAATGTGAAAGCGGCCCTTTTATTAACTGGGTGATATTCCAGTAAGGACTGGGTTTCCACCACATCAGTCATAGCACATTTACCTCAGGGCCACACACACACACACACACACACACACACACACACACACACACACACACACACACACACACACACACACACACACACACACACACAAACATTTCATACTTTAGCAGAATATATAATGTGAAGTTTATCATCATAGTCCACTTAAATGTGGATCCTATTCTGCAACACGGCCCTCTTCTCTCCATTCAGATTGCTTTCGACGTGGGTCTTAGCACCTGTGTAGAGAAATGCCTCTTTCAAAATGTGCATTTTAACGTGAGTCTAAATTAGATTCTCCTCACATGAACATAGTTTTACAGAATTTGCCCAAGAGGTAAATGTCAGAACACATGCGGATATCATGAATCTCGTTAACACCCTCCCCCCCCCAAAAAAACCCCACATTTAAACACAAGAGAGAACGCAGCGGTTATTAGCAGTCCTTAGATTTCTCCTGCAGGGTCTCGCCAGGGCTGATTGGAATTTAGGTCTGACCGATATGTAATTTTCTTCGAATCTCTGGTTAAACGTTCCCTCATTTCTGTTCATTAATATTCTGACCTTCCACCATGCCCATCTGTTTTTCTCTCTCTCAGCTCCACATTCAACTCACACCTCACATGCATGCAACCACTCACAGGCCCAATAACAGACACTCATATCTACAACCATATGCTGTATGTCCCATACACGCATAATGCAAATCATATCCTCTTATCTGAACAGTCTGCTTTTGTCATTCTCCTTTTCCTCCCTCTCTTTCTTTGGCCTCTTCTTTAGCGCGGTGACGATGACTGACATCAACGCTTTCCGCCAAACTGTCCGGTGAGGCCGGCCGGTCCTTGAGTCTGTCTCTTCTTAGATCTGGCAAGAAATTATGAAAGGAAAGAAAGCGTAAGAGACTTCTATTTTAGGCGCTATGTGAGATACAAAACTGATCTTCTGTACCTGAAGCTGTCTGCAGGCTCTTTTCCTCCTCTTCATCCTCAGAGGGGGGATCTTCTTTGTCTATGGAGCTCATGTCTATAGAGGACAGGTGAGCTTGGGCCATTCTCTGGACGGCTGAAAAATACAAATATATAGAATATAGAAGAACACCACCACTTTATATCATAAGGGGAGTAACATCCCCTTCTAAATTATGGAAAACAACTCCCTGATGTCATCGAGCGTATCACTGCTAGAGCTTTGAGACTACAAATGTCTAGTAGACATAGTCCTTCCAGGCAGGGAGGGTCAAATTTAAACATAATATATGAAATCAGCATATACTCATGCTCAGAAGCTCTATAGCAATCATAATAATCATAACCACATGATATCTGATGTAACCAAGATGAAGAAGGTCCCCTACGCTAACAATGGGGTCACTCTAAACCAGAACTCCATGTTTCTCTAAACCTCTGGATAAATACGAGCTAGAAAGTGATCACATTTCATGACATTGCTAAAATTAGATCTTATTTACTGAGGAAAACTGTCCTGAGTCATATGTTTGAGAGGAAAATGTACAAAAGGGCAAAAAAATGTGCATACTTGAGAGTGACTGGTGTGCTATTTTGCAGGAATAACTTCAACATCCAGCAGCAGGTTGGAACCGGTTCTCTTGCATCAGGTTCCTCTACAGAATTACTGTTGGACTAAACTCCTTGACTTAGCTGTTCCAAAATAGCAAATTCTCTTGTTCCATCCATTTTTTGGTAGCGTGTGCATGCGTTAAGGATTGCGTTCTTGCAGCCTGTTCCACTTTCTGTTCGGTTTCAGTTCCAGGATGGATTACCTTGATGCTCTCACTGTCGGATTTGAGGTTCAATTCATAGCTCCATCAATGATGTCAAGCCACCACAGCAGGCCAAAATTTTGCCCCTGCCTTCGCCAAGTGTAACATTTTTTTTTTGGTTATATTTTTCATTCTTTAATAACTCTAGTTTTCATGCAACATTCCAGGTGATACGTATTCATTCAACTTTCAAACTCAACTCGCAAACATATTACCTTTCAAATTTTTCAAAGTTTTTTTTGGGACAGTTTTGGAGATTTTAGCATTTGCGGGTCGCTCAAAGTTAATGGAGTTCCAAAATACATTCGGTTAATACTGCACCAATCAGCTTAGTAGGACGGACGACGAAAGGATGAATAGATTGAACTTGCTTTTTGTGATTTAAATACAATGAAATGATAAACTGATTTAGTGGAAGGAAAAAAAAAGATACTGCACAATCAAAATATTCAATATCAGCTTGTAAATGTGAATCAAACTCTGATCAATGAGCTTGAAATGAAGTTATTTGACAAATCACAGACATTACAATAAATCTGATATTTCCATATATTGTGCTCATTGTTAAACATCAGGTGGAGGTAAATCACCTCCAAGAGGAATTATTTTTGTTTTTTTAGAAGCATATAAAACTGAATTAGTCAAAGGAAATCTGTCCTTAAAAATTGAAAATAAACACATTTGACATGATGAGCTACTGTAAATCTTTAATGAGCGCAACACTAAAATAAATAATATATCATTTACAGTACATATTCATAGTAATGAGTTTGTGTATGTTTATGTGTGTGTGAATCTGTGTGTATATGTGTGACACTGTGCTGCAGCTGTGTGCCTATCCCATAATCCAGGATGATCCAGGACAGACTCACAGCTGTCCCCGCTCCTAATCTCAAATCACACACACACACACACACACACACACACACACACACACACACACACACACACACACACACACACACACACACACACACAAACACACACACACAAACACACACACCTCACTGTGGTTTTTGGATAGATGTATTCCAAGCAGATGTAGACCACATGTCAGCTGCCACAACAGAATTGGGTCTCCCAAATTCTGTATTTGTTACATAAACAAAACACACATGAAACACACACACACACACACACACACACACGTGAAACACACACACACACACATGAAACACACACACACACACACACACACACACACATTTACCTTTGAGTGAAGGTGGCTGGTAGGTTGATGTGTTCACCAGTTTGGCTTTCAGAACTCCGTTTTCTCCCAGAACCCACTGCAGAGGCCCAACATCCAAATTGTCATTTAGATATAAAAGATGTATACATAATATTATCATACAACATACTGACAGTGAGTAGAAAGACTTCAGTGATGAGCAAGAAGGGATCCAACTATGGTTCTAACCTCTCTGAAGAGCACAATATACGGATGCTGCACTCCGTTAGCATGAGAAAATCAACGATTGGCACCTTTTTTGATATGGAGTGGACTTGAAAAAGCTGAAATCACATGACTTCATTCAACTGTTTCCCTTCAGACAGACATTGTATTGGAGTCTCTATCAAAATGAATGCAAGAAGAAGCAGGAAGTGGTCGGATGAAGACGAAGAACCATTTTACCACGAATCACAGAGACGACGAGATAACTTATTGCAGGATAGATGGGATATCTTAAAGACTTACCCTTTGCTACAACACTGACTTCTTTGAAGAACATTTCCACCTGAGATACACGCACTAATGTGTTAAATAACTACCGGGGAAAAAAAGGACTCTCTTATCTTTATCGTCATTTTCCAATTTTGGTGCCACGCAAAGAAACAAAATGAAATCTCCGTTATAAGAAACAACATCAGAATCTTTCAATGCAGAACATCCAAACCAATGTTTTATCTGCCACTCTACCCCTGCCACCACCACCACCATCATCATCATCATCATCATCATCATCATCATCAATCACCAAGGCTGATATCGGCCTATATTCAGCTGGTAAACTCGCAATCATCAATAATTAATGTGCAAGGGAGGATTTTATTTTAATGCACTGGTGGCGTGTGCCTGAGGCATCGTGTTCAGGTTGTTCTTGCATCCATTCGTCCA
Organism: Aulostomus chinensis; assembly: GCF_037954235.1. Classification (NCBI taxonomy): domain Eukaryota; kingdom Metazoa; phylum Chordata; class Actinopteri; order Syngnathiformes; family Aulostomidae; genus Aulostomus; species Aulostomus chinensis. The sequence continues at coordinate 14,488,391 of NC_141342.1, read as the reverse complement.
TCTGTTCCATTTTCATTAACAGTGAAACGCCTCGAGGTAATTTCTTCAAATTTGGCACATTTTCCACTGGGACTCCAGGATGAACTGAAAAGATTTTGGTAGTCAAAGGTCACTGTCGCCTCACGTGTACATGACATCTGTCCTTTTCTCAAAAATGTGACAGCACAGGGACATCCGCAGTGCAGTATTTCTAGGTTCTTTTTTTTTTTTTTTTTTTTTGCATGCTCACGCTCTCATTTCAACATTCTGAAGTCCATCATTTCCAATTACACCTTTCTACAATCCTCCAGAGAAGCCTGCGAGTTTGGGGACTGAGAAAAGACCTCACTCTCCTAACTTGCGACAGCATTCTAGTGGAATATATTCAGGCGACTGACAGAAACACATTTAATGGATTTTTCATCTACTTCTCCTCTACAATCTTGTTATGGGGACTCCAGACCAGGTTCATTAATGTAGAGCTCACACTGTATCACATGTGAAAACATGTTTTGGGTGGAATAGCAAGGTGATCACCTGGTGGGGCCCGCTGTCCTCCTCTGGTGATGGAGGGTCTGTCAGTCTGAAGAGGGTAGCGGGTGTTGGCCTCCGACGTCGAATCTTAACAAAGAAATAAAAACACTATTAATCCGTGCCGTGTGATATAGTGCACTTAGGTGGGCATTTGTGTGTACGTGTGTGTGTGTGTGTGTGTGTGTGCGTGTGTTGAAAATCCATCTCACTGTCCTAAAAAAAAAAGTAACAACCTGTTGCAAATTTGATTTCACATCAACGCAGCTCTTGATGTTGCGCTTGCAGAGGATTGTTGTGCGAGAGCCGAAAGATGCATATTATTATGTAACGTTCAGAAGATTGTTGTCCAGATTGTTCCTGAATCTGGATTACATCTTGTCATAGACGGCAGCTGGGATTATTTAAATTTACTCACATTACTGGAAGCTTGTTGTCATCAATTGCAAGTAATCATTTTGGATTTTCAATTTATGTCCGGTGTGTTATTTTACCCTCAGATGCTTTCGAACCTTCATATCAAACAGCCGAAGGATAGATTTCTTGCCATTCAACAGTTCCCCGAGATGCATTATTTCAGTTAAATGTTATTTATAGCCAGACCTGAATGAGCGGAACTCTTCATCAGCATGTTTCATCAACTTCATGCGTTCTATGTGTGAGGCAGAGTGAGTCACAAACACCATCGCCGCTTACGCAACCCTGCAAACTTGAACATCGCAAATCAATTTCAGTCAAACATGAAAGGATCGTTACACAGCACAAGTAGCCAATCATGCGGGACAGTAAATGTAGTGCTTCAGCATCATTCAGTCTGAGTTCATTTTGAAGTTAAGTCAGCAACACGTGCCAACACTTTTTAGTTAAATTAAATAAGTGACTCCAGTGCTGCCTTTAAGGACACTTCTCGGCCGGCCTTCCATTTCCATTTATGCTAATTTTCTACTTCTACCCCACAGCATTTCAGCCATGAAACACTGCACTGTTTATTTACTCCTCTGCATGCAGAATATTTTAAAGAAGCAAATCAACAGAGATTTGCACACAAACATTAAAGACATACAAAGACATTAACTTGAGCTCAATCTCAACCAGCATGACAGCACGAGTGACATTTGCATTCATGAATCTATAATAATGATCCAATAATGGAATAATAACATTTACATTACAGCACTGTAGAGGTATTACGCATACATCCTCCAGCTTTAGTACATTTTGTTGCCACATTTTCTGTTCATTCTCTTCTGGAGTTTTTCCGTTCGTGTGTGACTTTTTCTAGTGACAACGAACTGAATATTTCATAGACATTTGAAATGATGAGACAAATAAAAGGCCTATTGGTGATTACAGTTAGGAAAAACAATTCATTTGCAGCTCAATTATTGGGAAGTTTACATCCTCACTGTGAATTTGAGGAAGAAGGAACGAATACCATTTTGTTTTTTTTTCCCCAGAAATGTACCCCGACAGCTGTGCACACTAAAGCTTTCAACACTGAATCCGAGCAAGATGTGATTTTAAGAGAATATAAAGAAGGCGAGCGAAGAATCCTGATTATGCATTTCGGTTTAGGGAGGCAGTGTTTGACTAATCCTGAACTGACATGATTACATGTGTGTGTTCTTACAGAGAGAAACTATTGAAACAGTGGAAATTAAATTTGACAATCTCAACCCCACCCAACCTTGATTATTCAACACAATATTGAAACTCCTGTTCCTCGCTAACAAGTAACTAGCAGGTGTTATAAAATACACAACTGAATCACGACTATCCCTGTAACATTATGCTAATGAGATTGTTGTGAGATACGAGTGGCTGCCAACTGCCAAACGCGGCTACGAGCGTAGGCAGGAAATGTGGGGGAAGCTTTGACTCTGGAGTAACTCTTACTGCTGCTTGGCTTCACTCTGCATGCTGGATCCATACTTATTCATCATGCATGCCGTCGCGTGGGAGAGGAATTTAAATGTGTTTTGTTAAACACATCTGCAAGGTGGTCAAGCACCTCGGGATGATAGTATTTTAACCACATGTTTGTTGTTCATGTCAGAAATATCTGTAAATACCTGCAAGGAGCTCAGAGCAGCACCGTTGGAAAACTGATTTTATTAGTCAGGGATCATTTGCTACGTGTATTATTGCTACTTATATTACCAATCAGCTGAAGAAGGTCCATTTTTCCCTTGTGTTTTAAAAGAAAATGTTAATATCCATATTTTTTTTTCTTTACGCTTCCAGTCAAAGACAGCGGAATCATTTCAACTAGTAACTCAGTTGACAACATCCAAGGATTTATTGGATATGTTCTTTCATCCGCTAACCTTTTACCAGGGGCTGAATAAATATTAGCTTTCCCTGTGAATCATGTGTTGCACAACAGGATACGATGACAATTTCCTCCAAGTTTCACTGATTTCCTTACCAAAAGAAAAAAAAAAACCAATAAAAATCTGTTTTATTCTGTCTGAATAAAACCGGTAAAAAAGGGGGTGTAACCACTCACACAAACACCTCAAGCAGCAGGAAGTGTACGTGCTCACGACTTCCTCCATTCGTAAACAGCCAGTTTGAGAACAACGCATAACACTTGAAAAGAAATGTGACTTTCGACAATACAGCGTACAACTCCCTCCCTGTTTTATTCTGTAAACACTTTCCTTACCAGTCTATTTCAGTTTTACTTCCTGTTTTGTGTTTTCTCGACCAATCAGCCGGCGTCTTCTCTCTTCACCTTCTCGTCTAGATTATATCTTAGTCTGATGGTGTCTTTCTCTCTCTAGCTGTGTCTGTGCAGTAGGTGGGATGACCCTCACTGGTTACCTAACTTTCATTCAGTACATTAATCTGGATGTTTATGTTACACAATAAGTTTACGGCGTCCTAAAGAGCCCTAAAGAACATGGAGTGAAAGCAGAAATCCATTTACTTCACACAAAGCTTTCAATTTATTTGGCGGATAATCCTTTCAACGTGGGCACGCTATGAGAAAAAGATACATTTCTTCATGAAATCGGATGTTGTTATCTTTTTTTTTCTTTTTTACATTTCCATAATGGCCACTGGAATGTGACACGTATTAGAAATAAACTGGGAAGTGGCGAGTCCATGTCTTTTTTTCAACCTGTCAGTTGATCTGCCATTAGTTTGTCAACAGGAATAATGATTTGGAGGAGGAAGTGTGGAATATTCTGGATTTGTGGAGGAGTTTAGCACTCTTGGCTGTGTTGCAGCAATGAAAACGCACTATTGGCATTAGCTGTCCTTGCCCTTGATTTAGGCCTCAGTCATCCGCAGCTAATCTCTTTTGGTTTTAATCAGTTGTCTCCTTGGCTAATGATTTTTCTCCCTTCTTTTTTTTCATTTTCTTACACATTTTCTTTCTCACCCTCATCCCTCTCACTCTGAGAGGTTTTATTTTTTCCCTGTCTTCCCACGCTCTCTATTCATCCCTCTTCGTGTCTCTTTCTCCGTGCTCCGACTTGTCGTTTCAACACTCTGTGTTTGAGCTTTGTGCACGTGCACGCGACCGAATAGCTGGTAACATTGACACTCGGGCAGGTTTGTTTTACTCTAACCTTGACTGAACCTCGCAGGACTGAAGGCTATTGATGACAGTGACCTTGAAAGCGGCCTTGATGAACATCGACTTTACAGAGTCTTGAGCAGTCGCTCCTGAGTAAATTATTTATCAACCAAATCCTCTGAAACTAAGCAGGGCAGTGGGCAGCAAATGGATTACAGGGCAGGCAGGAAGGCGGCAGCAGTAGCCTAAAGGCAAGTGACAAGTTCATGTTAATTTGAGGGGAAAATTCCAGAACTGGATCGCGAGTGAAGACATTTTCACAGAACCAACAAAGCGATTTAGACATTTCCTGTACAGAGCAAAGTTAACGTGAAAATCTGCACTGCTGGAAACATAAGTTGGAAAATAAGGAAGAGGAGGAGGAGGAGGAGGAGGAGGAGGGGTGTGACTTCTCATGCAGGCTGCCTAAATTATAGATTATAAACCTTAGTTTGCTGCCAAGTCACTATTTATCTACTTCTCCACTGTTATTTTCAGCAAGAACAAGCTCTTCAGATCCCTTTCCATTTATTATAAGAATTGCTTTTGTGGCTATAAGAGGATATATCCTAAGATGTCTTGTGATTTAAGAACCTTTTGTGTGCTTTTCAAGGGAATGCTGCATTTATCCCCATTAGATCCCAGCGGAGATTTATTGTAATCTTACTCGGTCCTGAGCCAGCAAACTTACTCGGTCCTGAGCCAGAGCTTCTTATCGCAAAAAAAAAAAACACTCCACCTAAACTCAACTAAACACTGACTCAGCTCAGGATGCTTCTGTTGAGCATTTATGGGTTGAAAATGACGCGCCAAAAAAAAAATCATAACGGAAAGATGACATAGAGCTGCCTGCAGATGTTTACTACCGTTATTGTAAAGAATTAGGAATTGTTCTTGGATGAAATGATTAAGGAGGGATCAGTCAGGTGTTCTAGCCTGGTGTGTTGAGATTTCCACACAAGAAGGTGTTTAGAAGGTATTATTAAGGGATTCTAGTCCAAAGCTCACAAAAATGGACTCTTAACAAGAGATATGTTGTTGATGTATTCATTTATTTATTTATTTTACATTTTAGGCTGAAATAAGACCATTATCCATTTAATCTGCAAGAGACTTTGTGTTTGACAACCTTTTACGAGCATCCAGCATAGTTTGCATACGTATATACTGTATATGACATCATGTTAACAAGATCTTATGCTTTATTTGTTTTACATAACACACCCACAACCTCCTTCTAGCGTGACCAGCAATGTGACCTCCACGTTTTGTTTCGCATGTGCAGTAAGTGTGTTATTATACTCACATAATTCTTTTTCAATATTACTAACAGTGCTCTTTCCTAACTTCCTCCCCCCCTCTCTCCTCTCTCCTCCTCCTCTTCGTCCTCCTCCACTCCTTTTTGAAGGACAGAGATGCCTCATCACTTTTAAGGGCTACAAAAACCAAAGGCTGCACAGCTCAGCTTAATCCCAGCGCTGCCCGTGCATACACCCTGCTGCCCACGAAGTAATACGCAACATCAAAATACAGAGTTCTGCAAAGTCCAGCTACTAGACTGATTATGTAACTGTCTGTCAACCGCAGTGTGTGAAGGTCTGAAGAGGACAGCACTCACTTCTGGGTACAAAGTCACATGAAAGTTGAAGACAAGCATGTTAGAAGTTGGATTATTCAATGTCACCGTTCCCTAAATAGAAAGTTAAGCTTTAAATTTACATCATGAAAAATATGAGTGTTGACTTTTTAGGCTGCACAAAAGCGTCATAAACAGATTAAGTATGTGTCCCAGGTTTGACCTCTTTACCACGCAAGCACGCACGCACCCATGCATCAACACACATCACACCATTCTCTCACACTCTCACCATCTCCACCTGTCGCGGGTCCAGCTGGGTGGGCAGCGAGGAAGGCACAGAGAACTGGATCTTCCTTTTCGCGTCCTTGTCTTCCTCTCGTTCCACCATGTCAGTTTCTGCGGGCAGTAGCGGATCCATGGCATCCAGCCTGTCACGTCCGCAGATGTCCCACTAAAAAAAAGTCCTTAAGTGTAAGCCCTGTGACTATTTAAAAAAAAAATAAGGGGGGGGGGGCAAAAATAAGTAGGTGTTTTGAAAAAAAAAAAAAACAATAGCCGTAAGTGGGTCCTTGTCCCAGAGCTCCTGGGATCTTTTTGGGCTCTTAAGTTGCGTTTGTCAGCTTTGCTTGTTCACATCTCTCCCCCTCCCTTGCTCTCTCACACACACTGTTTATTTCTCTCGTTCCCTCCGTGTCTACACACACTCGCCTGGTGCGATGAGGAGAGCAGAGGAGTGAAAGTGGGGAGAGGCTTTATGATGCTTTCAGTTGCTGTCGGAAAACATCGAGGTGACTTGCTGAAGCTGCAAAAAATGACCAGTTTGATATTCGTGAAGAGGCTGACAGCGTAGGGAGGAAGTGGGATCCTTTAAAAATATATATATTGTCCATTAAGAAAGACTCGCGCTGCGGTATCCTGACCCAGAGAGAGAGAGAGAGAGAGAGAGAGAGAGAGAGAGAGCGATGGATCAACAGTAATTAAAATGGGAACAGAACAAGGATTCATAGATGTCTCTCTCCAGGTCAGAATTAAACAAAACTTCCCTGAGTGTGGGGAAAAGGATTTGCATTCTTCAGCGCTGGATTTATATGTTTGCATATCATCAGATGAGGGGAAAACGATCAAATTGTAAAACAACATATTTGTTGAAGAAAGTGTGCACTTTGTTTCTTGGGTTGATTTGACTCTAGTGGGAGGTAGATCTGTGTGTCATCATGGCACTGAAATAAATAGCTGAATGAGTCCTATCAGATGCATTTAGATAAAGAGGAATGGGCCAAGCAAGGAGCCCTGGGGGACGCCACAAGAGATGGCGCTTGACACACTGGAAACTCTGTGCTGGTTACTTGGCTAATATACGTTAATAACTAATTTGAAATATAATTATATTAATGAAATCCGAAACCATCTCCTGTTCTGGAGTTAAAAAAATATCACAAATTTTTTTTTTGAACAATATCATGGATGTACTTCTCAGCATCTTGTCCTTCAGTCACCAGTTCACAGCTCGTTGTTACTTGTTAGCTTTGCTGAACTGTGCAACTCAAACTGGTGCTGAAGATGATGAAGATGACTTTCACAGAGCTAGTGACGTACTTGTAGAAATGTTGCAAACTCTGTGGTAGACTCTAGTTACCTTAAACAAAAAAATCCCTTGAAAAAGGTAAACTTTTGTCTGAGGGCATTTAGCGGCCCACTACAGAGCACTCAGAGTCCATACATGGGTACCAGACCAGTGGTTGGGAAACACTGGTTTATGACGTCTTATGTGTTTAAACAACACAGTATTGACAATCGTGTTTTTAAACCTCAACATCCCACAGTGGTATATTGTGACACCCCTAATACTGAGTACTTGTAGCTCCTCATTACTTTATGATTATCTTACTTAGACTTCATCAAAATAATGCATCATCCGACAGAAGTAAAGAGCCTTGATATTTCATGTAATATTCTCAACAGAAAATGACACAAAAACAGCAGGACTGTCATGGCTCTAACTTCTAGGCATGTGACGGTAGAATGTAAAGTTTATAGAATCTCACTGGAAACAAAATCACACACCACCAATCTCTCAACCACCAGAGTGCCTATCGGGACTTCTGGACTGTCACATATTACATGTAGGGTTCTATCTGTAACTCCTCAGGCTGTATTCTAAAAATGTACCAAAAAAATAATTGGCAGCAAAAGACAAAAGTATAACCAGTACATGGACAAGGGTGCGGTTAGCATGTGCTGCTAAGCTGTGCTCCTGAAATATATTAAAATTTAAACCCCGGCTCCATTTGAGAGAAGCTTGTAACAGCAGAAATCCAAACGTTACTGTTCCTGCTAAAATAAATTCACCATTCACACACATTTTATATTACAATTACATGCTGTCAATATGAAAAAAAAAACAGCGGTCATTTGGGGAAAATATTACCATGGCAACAATCTGTCTTCAATGTGTGTTGGCAAGTGTAATGTATTAGTGTGTGTGTGTGTGTGTGTGTGTGTGTGTGTGTGTGTGTGTGTGTGTTTGAGTGAGTTCTTTCAGACAGAGAAGTGACAGCTGCCACGAGGATGACAGATAGTGTAAATATATCACTTAACAAGATGATGGAGACTCTTGGCCACATGCTTTCTATGTGCATGGAAATAATCTGGAAATCCTAAAATGACCTTGTTGATTGATTGATGTATTCATATTAATACTAAATAATGGTGTCGATCGATGGTGCATTTAAACTTTTGATGGAAAAAAGGACTCACTGTTGCTCCCTTTGGGGGAAAAAATGATTTGCATGTGTACGCTCACAACATCCCATGTTACACAGTCTTTAGGATAGTATTGACGTGTCCAGTGCTGCGGATTATTCATCTATAGGCTTATAGTATTAGGACCACAATCAACCATTGTAATGTAGTATAATCCATTAGTGCTATCAATGAAGCGAGCTGAGTTACTTTCTGCCAGTGTCATTCTTCATATCACCGCCAGGAGTCGCCATTTCACATTTGTAACGACATTATTAGGATTTTTCTTTTTTTCTTTTTTTAAGCAACATTGTTGACATTCCCCTTGGCTTCTGCACCGATTCATGAGCAAATACACACACAGGGTAAGTAAACATCACACGGAAAAATAGGTAAACACGTGTGGGTGAATTAAAAGAAAATAAACAAACGCACATTTTTTAAAACTATTTTAATAAACCAAACCACACTGAGTTATAGTGGTGGAATAATATCAAATAATGCATAATATGTAAATGATAAATCATTTCGTATAAATCTAATACTTTTAATCTGATATAAAATATTTTAAAAACATGAGAAAATAGAATGTCAAGGATGATCATTATTACACACTGTGGAGTCCAGATGGACTATAAAATAAAATTGTTATTTTTCACATGATATAATTAGAGTACATCGCTCCAATAATGCTGTTAGATAGTTGTTGTAATTGTGGGGGGGGGGGGGGGGATCAGGCTGCAAGGTGGTGTAGTGGTCAGCACTGTTGCCTCACAGCAAGAAGGTTACAGGTTCAAGTCCTGGCTCGGGCACGGGAACTTTCTGTGTGGAGTCTGCATGCTCTCCCTGTTCCTGTGTGGGTTCTCCCTGGTACTCCAGCTTCCTCCCACAGTCCAAAGACATCAAGAGGGGACGAGGCTGATTGATACTCTAAATTGACTGTAGGTGTGAATGGTTGTCTGTCTCTATGTGATGGACTGGCGACCTATCCAGTGTGAACCCCACCTCTCGCTCGGTGACGCTTGGATAGGCTCCAGCCCCCCACAACCCTCAATAGGAAGGAAGACAATGGATGGATGAAAAAAAAATCATGATTTTGATCCCAGACCGACATGCACTAGCTATTTGTTACCACTAGATGTCACCCACATATTACTGGAAACTGCACAAACTGAGAAAATCTCAACCGAATACCTCACTACCTCACTGATCATGTATCAATCCCTCTGCCATATCCAGCATATTTGTTTCAAACATCGTCTAATTTTTCCTCTTATAAAAGAGCACATGAAAACAATTGAATAGTAGGATAAACCTCCCTTGTCTCCTCCACTGTTGCTTTATTTGGTTGCAATCATTACCTCCATCTTCTCCTGGCACAAGACAGTTGACATATGATGGTTTATGATATGAAATATTAAATGATAAACGAAATGGAAGACACGCTTTGTCAGTTTTGTCAACGATTTGTGACACTATATGAAGTAAAGGTCTGAGATTGTTCATCAGGTGTGACCTGAAGAGTGACAATGTATGGATCGTACGTACATATTTTCTACTATATATGTGCCATTATGTATGGATGTTAAAAATATTCATATCTACTTTGAAGTCAAACGGAATGTCAGTCCTTACAATTTTTTTGCCATCCAGAAATGTTAACACGATTATTGGGCTGTGACCTCATCAACAGATGATAACGGACTCCTTAGAATATTGGCATCTTCTCATTCAAATAATAATAATAATAATAATAATAATAACAATAATAATAATAATCATAATAATCATCATGTGCTATTTCACCCAGTGGAAGATATAAACAAAGCAAAACGATCCACCTAATTCATATTGATGATAAGCCAGCCTGCTGTATTTTACATTTTCATCTCTTCTCTCTCTCTCTCTCTCTCTCTCTCTCTCTCTCTCTCTCTCTCTCTCTCTCTCCTCCTTTCTTGCCCCCATCTCTTGGCCCCTCTCTGCAATCTGTGCCTCTGCCACCTTTGGCACCAGACCGCCCACCGGCCCCCTTTTGCCAAGCCTGGCAACCCAAACCACGAGGCTCTGCTTAGCTCAGTTCAATTGACTCGTTTAGGCAATTGCACCCTGACTCTGGTGCCTTGTCTGTCCCGCACCTTTGTTTCTTATCTGTTCTGTGAATTTCTTCTGGCAACTTTGCACCGTCTCATGTTCTATAGGGATTTACATGATGATAAATTGTGTCACAACAATTCATTTTCCCATAGGGCTCATGATTATTTAGATTATTCATCATTTTTTCCCTCGTTCTGCAAAATCATTAACCTGGAAGTAATCTTATAACATTCGAACTGAATCTTGGGTGATAGTGTCGAATTGATTATTATAGGATTACTATAATTATTCCTCATAAGGGGATTGCTTTAAACCTTCTATAAGAGATTAACCCCGTTTTTACCCAAAGATGGACGCGCAGGGTTTTTTTTTTGTGCCATTTACTGCTTATTCCATTTTCTCTTTCAGCTCAGTGACAGATGGCGAGTTCTTCTCCCCCAGGGGAAGCCAGTCTCTGTGAATGCGGCCGCATGTCAATCACCGGCTCTCATGTGATGGCTCTTGCCAATGACGTGCCAGCCATATGGGCCTGGCATCAGAGCTGGTATGTAACCCACCCAGTCTTGCCTCAGAGGTGCCACACGGCTCCCTCCACGCGTCTGGGCTGGGGATAGCAGCAGCATCAGCAGCAGCATCAGCAGCAGCAGCACCAGCATCAGCACCAGCAACAGCAGACAGACAGAGCAGGGTGACGGAGAGGAGGAGAGGAGAGGAGAGGAAGGTGCGAGAGGAGAACTCAGCCGTAGAAGCATCGGTGCAGGGCGTGTGGATGCACCCGGAGAGAGAGAGAGAGAGAGAGAGAGAGAGAGAGAGAGAGAGAGAGAGAGAGACAGACAGAGTGAGAGAGAAGGAGAGTGAGATGGTGTAAACAAACCCGCTTTGCCCCATCACTGAGCTCCACTGCGGAGGTAGGTTCTCCGATTAACTATCACCGGATGATTTATTGCTTTCTTTGTTTTAAGGGAAGAATTAAGGGATTTTTTTCTTTTCCTCTCATAGATTTCCCCTTCCCTTTTCAGTCGCTTTTATCTTTTTTTTTTTTTTTTTTTTGTCGCCCGCGGCGTGATTTGATAGTATATCTTTACCTGTGGTTGGTCTCACCGAAGGGTTTTGATCCACCTTCATCATATTTGAGCAGGATTTTATGGCCACAAAATCGGCACGGACCTCCAGAGGCGCAGGTGCTTTTTTTTCTCTCTTTTTTTTTTAAACACGCATGGAAATTGCATCATGTTAATTTAGGGAAAGAGCATGATTATAATAGAGAGAGAGAGAGAGAGAGAGAGAGAGAGAGAGAGAGAGATTATTTTATCTAAGTGTGTGCGTGTGTGTGTGTGTGAGAGAGAGAGAGAGAGAGAGAGAGAGAGAGAGAGAGAGAGCGCGTCAGAGCACAGTGGGGGTCGAATTCTCCACAGAGATACGCAGGCTAATTGACAAGGTATTGGTTGGCATTAATTACATTGCGGTTACAAGATTAGAGGGGGGAAAAAAACGTCCACAAGCGCACCTGATCTCAGGAAACCGTAGAGGTTTTGATAGATTAGGTATTGATTTTAAATCACCACTTGACACTCGAATGTGCCTCAATTCTGCTGTTTTTTATCGTCGTATTATATGATGTTGCCATAAAGGCTAACACGTGCAGTTTGGAAATGTCCTACAGGCTAAAATATATGCTACGGAAGTGTTTAATTGATCGGATGTGATCGAGTCTGCCTTTATCAGCTTTGAGTCACCGTTTAATTCTTTTGGGGGGGGGGGGTGTTTTATAAGGACATGAATCAATATCTCAAACACACTCGCTGTCTAACCTGAGGGCAACACACTCATAGAGGTCTGGAGGTGGAGCTCCAGAACCTGTGGTCCGCGATCAGGCTACAGGTGGTCTTAAAAAAAAAAGACCAAAAAAAGACAAAATAATACTAATTATTATATATAAAAGCATAGGTTTTAATTTTGATATTTAAGGACTTGACACACAAATTTCCCTCATAAAAATCTGACATATTCCGGCGTTCTTGTGGTCCAGAGTCCGGCCTGTTTCTGCTGGAACTCCTCCAGGGTTTTTAATTTATTGGATGGGGAAGGTAGATGCGATCCGCACCCTAAACGCCCATCAGGGACCCTGATGAAACGGGTCAGCACCGGGTGGCCCTCTCTGTTGTTATCTGGATTTAAAATGGTCTGTTTTTTTAAATCGAAAACTTTTAGAAATGATCAGATTTTACATAAACTCATGCTAGCTTCTTATAATAATAATAATAATAATAATAATAATAATAATAATAATAATAATAATAATAATAATAATAACAAGAAATGACAAATGAAATCACCTCTAGTCAACACGCTTTTTGGGCAAATTTAAACATGCACTGTTCAACCTCTACTAATTTCTGGGATTAATGTCATGATTATATATCAAAAGGCAAAAAAAAAGAGCATTTCATTTATATTTAATCACCTTTTATTTTATTTCGGACTTATTTTAGTTACAGCGTTTGAACTTTTGATGTTTGGCCTTTACGATCAACCTTTAACCTTTATGCAAATTAATCAATAATTAGTAAAGAATAAACACACACACACACACACACATATATGTAAAGTATTAATGTGGCGTGATTACGTCGACGAAGTTACTAATGAACAGACAAGCCTGCTGAGGTGACCTTGGGTGAGTGAACGCACGACTCTGGCCCTGATGACAGCGCGCGGGTTTTGTCACCCCAGGGTGCGTAAAAGCCTCATTTCAGCGCAGCTCAAGTGTTGACCGTCTCTCTCTCTCTCGCAGGTTGCTTGCCACCATGTTGAGCCGTCTGTTCAGCGAGGTACTGCCGGACGTCCAGAGGCTCGCAGCTGATTGGGTGGAGGACAATGACAGCGTGGACAGCAAAGTGAAGGACGACGATCACGAGCCGTGTCACCTTGGGGAGGACGAGCTGGACGAGCCGCGGGAAGGCAGCAGCCGAGCCGAGTCCGAGATGGCGGGTGACGACGAAGACGATGATGACGACGATGAAGCCGAGGAGGAGGATGAGAACAGTGGGGACAAACCCAAGAAGCGCGGCCCAAAGAAACGCAAAATGACGGGGGCGCGCGTGGAGCGCTCCAAAGTCCGTCGGCTGAAGGCAAATGCGCGGGAGCGCACGCGTATGCACGACCTGAATTCTGCGCTAGACAATCTGCGCAAAGTGGTGCCATGCTACTCCAAAACTCAAAAACTTTCAAAGATAGAGACTCTGAGATTGGCCAAGAATTACATACTGGCCCTCGGAGAGATTCTGCGCAATGGGAAGCGTCCAGATGTGGTGACCTACGTGCAGATGTTGTGCAAAGGCCTGTCCCAGCCCACCACCAACCTGGTGGCGGGCTGCCTGCAGCTCAACACCAGGAACTTCCTCACTGAGCAGTGTTCAGACGGAGCTCGCTTCCACATGCCCAGCTCTCCTTTCTCCGTCCACCCGTACTCCTACCGATGCTCCCGCCTCGCCAGTCCCCATTATCAACCCGGAACCGGTGCGCTCAGTTTACGGGGCCAGTACGGCTCCGGGTACGAGGCCGTGTACCAACCAGGCGGGACATCCCCTGACTACGGCAGCCCGGACTACGAGGGCCAGCACAGCCCTCCCGTCTGCCTGAACGGAGGTGCGTCTGGGAGGCAGCAGGAGTCCTCGGAGACAGACAGGAACTATCATTACTCTATGCATTACTCTGGACTGAGCACGACTCGACCCAGCCACATACCTTTTGGCCCCTCGGGAACGCGCAGCGGTGGCGCGCACTCAGAAAACATTCCACCCTGCCATGATGTACACTTGCACCATGACAGAGCGCCACAATACGAGGATCTCAATGCTTTTTTCCACAACTGACCCCTGAAACCGTCCAACTATTGACCTTATTATGACGAAAACCTATAACGTGTAATCAGATACTGTTTTTTTTGGGGGGGGGGGGGGGGCAGGAGGAGCTTCTGTACGAATGGAGATAGAAATCACCTTCTGTATTCTGATGTCACCCTCACTGTTGTACATTCTGTCAAAGTGTGTTCAGTATCTCTGTATGCAGAATGAGTGCAAATGACATAAAAAAAGATGTAGGCCTAAGAACCATGTTATGACACCTAAATAAAAACAGTGTTTTATAATTGTCTGACATGATGGAACAAATCCTGTGAGCACCGAGGGACAATCCACCCCCTGAGATGTGTAGGCTGAAGTCAGTGGCTCTGCCGTTGAAAGAAATTACATTCAGTTAAATACAACAAAGCTCATTAGAAATAATATCATCCAAAAATAACCTCTGCTTTTATTGTTGAATTTTTCCATGAAATATCAAAACAATTCAAGAAACAATGAAAACTGTCCAACAATAAAGTTTGGTGATCATACATAAATCAGAAAAACTAACAATGAATTATTCAACGTCCTCACGCAAAATCTATTGTTTTGTTGTTGTTGTTTTTTTTTAATTTGGATTCAGAGTAAATTATGAGTTATTACAATTAATGAGGTGTAACATCCCTTATGACTGGTTGCATATGAGTAAAAGTTCCTAAGCTCTATTTTGCTTTATATGTATATATATTATATGTCAAAAATGAAATAAGAACATTGTCAGAAACCCAACTCGATGACACGTACAAAAAAAAAGGAGTATTCTTCTGTTATGGCTGAGCTGATTTAAGAGACTCACTGGCCTGCAGCAGCTTTAAAACATCAGGGGGGAAAAAAAACAGGCCTAAAATACCAAGACTAACAAATCTTTATGTTTATGCTTAATATTTAGTAGTCAACCTGTCAAAATGTTTAAATGATTGAAAGCACTGAACGAATCCAAATTTATTAACAAATGCAGACTATGCAGTAAGTGTTTTCAAAAGCAAATATATTCAGAATGGCTTATATTTTTGGGAGAGAAAAGTTAATTCAGTGCCAGCGTCACTCCAGTTTGTGCATCGGTGTAATTTTGCAGTTATGAGAGTAAATGCAAACTAAGAAATGTCTGTTATTGAGCAAAATTCAGGAAGTGTATCCCTTTAAAAATGCGAGCGGGACATTTCCTTTGGGATTAACTTTGGTGATGGACAGAAAATACTGCAGAAATGATTCTGGAACTGCACAACTACACAGCAACATTGAAGTAAATAAACTGTGGATCCTTCTAGTACCCGAAAATCTGTCAGCACAGAATCATGTAAACGCCCAAACTTGCTGCAAAATGTTGTTGTTGTTGTTTTTTTTAACGTAATAAAGATTTGTTTTTTTCCAGATTCACGATTTGAGATTTTGAGATGACGTTGCAGAAACTGACCACCACCCCAAAAGGAAATCACTCTTTTTTTTCTTAAGAGTGGTGTGTATTCTTATGAATCCTCTCGCACAAAGACTCGAGGATGCCGCAGATCAGACGTAACATAGCAAAGTCCTCGTCCTCTCGGAGAAAATATTCCACAGCAACGGATTCATTTTGTTCCCAGCACAGAGGAGCTGGACCTGGGCCTGATTAGAAGCACGCTCTGGTGCGGGTCAAGCTCTTCTATAGGCATCTCAGGTGAGTACATTTGGAGGTTTAATAACATTAAAATATCACTACTGCCTCAAAAACGAGTAAACTAATTCCTAAAGCTTGTTTTGTTTTAGCAGGACATTTTAAAAACCCTGCACGAAGGCTCATAATTTCACTCAACCTGCTTGTCTGGAACGTTCGGAAAGCTCTTTATAACACTGAAGCTGGCACCGGTATCTCATAGCTAGATAAAATATTTTACATTTTCAATATTGTAGGCCAGATCCTATTATTGGTTATTTCTCAAATCAATAGTGTGAGCAGGCGCCATATTGGACCATTGCCCTTGGTCCCATATGTTGTTGCGGACGTCCAGGGGAAATCAGCTTCGAGCTCCGCAGGGAGGAAACTGGCCCATCACACACTGACCCAGGAAAAAAAGGAAAGAGAGGAGACTCAAAATAACGAGGGCTCACACCACAAATATCTACATTTATTATGGCTACGCTATTTCTTTTTTCCCCAATTCTGGATTTAGTTTCATCTGAAAGGCCCAGCTAATATCCAGTAAAGGCAATGTTAGTTCTGGAGATGAATATCAGAAACAACAGTGGACCTACTCACTCACTCACTCACTCACACTCTCTCTCTGACTCTCTCTCTCACACACACACACACACACACACACACACACACACACATAGAGAGAGAGAGAGTAAAAAACTTGTAAAATTCCAGTATCAGCATTTATAAAGAAGAATAAAAAGGAAATGACCTTTCTTAAAAAAAAAGATGTAATCGATATTTTTTTGAATGTTTTATCTGAAATAAAACACCTTTAGATGCACCAGATAGGTTGATAGATTATAATCTATTTAACAGAAAATTTCGTATTTAGATTTTAGAGGAAATATCCTGCAGAATTACATAACAATCTCATAAATATTCCAGTTGAATGAAAATTAATTTAAGAAACATTTCATTTTGCTATCTTGCTACAAGGTTAGTAAAATCATTATTACTTTAATTAAATCTTTATTAATACTTTAATTCTTCTTGTTTTTTTTTACTCTTTTAGAAGGTGAGATTATTCAGTTTGCTTCAATAATAGTCAACAGACACTTGTAGGAGTGGCGTGACGCCTCCCAGCGAGTATTAACACAGCAGTACTCTATAGTTCGATTATCCCTTAATAATCAGATCATACCGGACCTAGTTTCCTCCTGCGGCGGTTTACTACCCTGGTCCAGGTGAAGCGGCGTCAAGGTGAGATTCTGATTCTATTTTCTGTTTGTAACCTCCAAGTTGAACGGTGGACTTTTAGCGGCTGGCAGAGGATTTGATGGAGGAATGCGGTTGCCAATTTGCTAAATGTCTGAGCACCAGTAAAGCCAGAGACCAGTAAAAACCCACCATCACCAGACCGGTGCCAGCTGCGCCACGTGGCAGCCAGGCGGCCCCTGCCAAAGTGGCCCTTGTGGGAGGGACCCAGTATTTCTTTCCTAATTCACTCAGCATCTGTTCATTATTCTCCGCCGTTAAAGGAGGCTGAATGTCCATCCGAGCAATAACAACAACAAAAAAAGACAGACTTCTTTTTTGTTGTTGTTGGTTTTCTTTTTCCTTTTTTTTTTCTTTTTGCGGTCACGCAAGAGAAGCGATGAAGCCGACGGATCATTCCTGAAGGTTCTTAAAGTCGCTTTTACACTGATTGACCCGGCAAACTCACCTGTAGGGTTTTTTTTAGAGCATTCGCGATTCTAAATAGAGTTGCTTTCATAAATAATCCAGCAGTATCGTTATTATCAGTTGCCCATTATTATTTTTAATTAATAAATTAATTTGATTATGAGGAGGAGACGTCTGACGAGGTGAATTAACCCTTGTTAACCCATAAATCAAATACACATGTCGGGCTGAACAAATTCTCTGTATTTTTTTCCACGCTGTATTTAAACCCGATGTGAGCCGAAGGCTGGAAGTTTTTGTTGTACAATCAAATTTAGCGATCCAGGGTCAAATTAGAAAGCCAAAATATGAGGTTAACGTATTTAGGCCATCAATCAAAGGAATCGGGGTTCGATTCAAGCATAAATGTTGAAGTTAACGTCGCCCCCCTCCCCCCAAAAAATAAACAAACATTAAAAAGCACGCAATTAAGTAATCCAGCATCAAGATCCATGTAACTGCTTTAAAAACGACCAACTGATCCGCAAAAATCGCAGCACAGAAGGGGGCACAAAATGGCGCAGGCCTGCAGTATCTCCATCTGGTGAGATTTATTCCAATTTATCAGATTAAGGGAGGAAGGGGAGGGGAGGATATCAGATTAATTATTATGAGATTAAGGGGTAAATAAAATTTCATGGGACTAATCATAACATGGAGGAAGGTGAGTCCAACTGTGAGGCCAAGATGCTCAATAAAGGCCAAAGAACTGTGTGTGTGTGTGTGTGTGTGTGTGTGTGTGTGTGTGTGTGTCTCACTAGTATTATGGGGACATACATCTGTACAAAAAACTGAGAAATTAAGACTTATTGATGCATTAGTGCAAAACTAATTATGTAAATGTTGGGTCATGGTGGCTCTCCAGGACATTAATGTAGGTCACTGTCCTGAGAAGTGATGAAAACATGACTGTGTATGACTAAGATGCCATATTATGTCTCTCTCTCTCTCTCTGTTTTTAATCCCATACTTCAGCTGATAAATGGGCGCACAGACAGACAGACAGACAGACAGACAGACAGACACACACACACACACACACACACACACACACACACACACACACCAAAACAACCACTTAGTTGCACAGAGAGCTAAATTTAGGAGTCACCTCCACCGCAGTGGGCATCACCCGCCCACCTACTCTCCCTCCCTACATCATCACCATCCTGCCAGACTGAGCGACACGCCCAGGTCTGTCAGGACATGAAGCTGGCGTGGAGTGAAATTCCACTGCATCTGTGGAACAATGACATGTATGATACTCCCAGAATGTACGTTTGTGTATGTGTGTGTGTGTGTGTGTGTGTGTGTGTGTTACAAGAGAGGTACAGAGCGGGAGAAACACAACATGCATGAAAGTATATATGTATATGTGTGTACATATATATATATATATATATATATGTATATATATATATGGCTTTTTTTCCACACACAAAGGCACACACCTTTTTGCCGACTCCTTGTACAAAAACAGGAGCCAAGGAAGTGTTTGATGTTTGCCTCAAGTGTGTGTATGCAGTGTGTGCATAGGTAAAGTGTAGAGGTTGTTGTCACTCTGCACAGATGGTGGTGTGGTTTTTTTTCTCATTTATTTATTTATTTATTTTGGGAAAAAAAACGTGTGGGGGGGTGGGGAAATGAGGAAGGGGAGGGGGTTTTGAGGAAAAGGGAAAGTAGAGACGAGGAAGAGGGTTGCATGCTGCCATGCCACGGTCACGCGGGCAGCAGTAATTGGCCTCCATATTGAGGGGTTTTGCGGTGCTGCAGGGTGGGCAAACTCCCAGCTGGACCTGTCAGATGGTATTCAATCCAACTCATTGCCCTCGCTCCTCTGCTCCTTTCTCCTCTCTTTCCCTCTGTCTCCTCTCCTTCACTGGCATGTTCGCATCTTTTTTGTTCCCCTCCCCCTGCCTCCATACCCTTCCAAACATCTTTACTCTCTGTAAAACACTTCCCCCCTTTCTTATTTCACACCCCCCCCCCTCCACCATCAAAAAAAGAATTCTTCACCTTTCTCTTCTTTTTTACTTTTTTCACTTCAGTATTTCTCGCCAGTGGCACGCGGTCACTTCTATCTAACACATTCAACTTCTTAAAGTACATCACACCCTCGCCTGGCTCCTCCATTGGCTGGTCACCCACACACACACACACACACACACTCTCTCTCTCACTCTCTCCACACACACACACACACACACACACACACACACACACACACACACACACACACACACACACACACACACACCTAACCTTTCCAAAGACACATAGAATAGTTCTCATCCCTGCGATTGTGTTTATTTCTGTCATTTTCAGTGTTTTACTCAACAACTAAGACACCCTTCAGTCCAAAAAAAAAGAGAAGAATTAACGCAGTTACTGGAAACACAGCTGGTCAGTTTTATTGACTTAAAGTAAATTTTAACGGAGAGGACATCAAGTGAATCTGGTGAAGTTGGTGGATTTGTCAGCAGATGTTTCTGAGATGCAGCAATCCTGCCTTGAAAAAAAAAAAGACAACTTGTCTGAAACATGTATGAATGCATATTTTCATGCTCTGGTGTTAACAATTTCGCATTTTTTTTAATGAAAGGGAAAAAACAAAAACAAATCGTACATACAGACTGTTTAAAATCCTCACTTGAAACCTGATTGTGTACCTGCCAGGTGTGTAGGTTTAATTTCAAATTCAGTGAAATAGAATCATGCTGGCTACTGTCCATATGTTTCCACGGTGTCCTGCTCATACACCACAGACAGATGCACACCGCGGGGCAAATACACCGTATCACCGCATAGTACACGCGCAAGGAAACTGTTTACATGACCTTGACAGGATAAATGCAGCTTTTCAGTTTAATAAAAAAAAACAACAACAACATGATGAACAAGAAGTGATGCATTTGATGATTTCAAGGCTACAAATTTGTTTTAAAGTAGGAGACTTGATCTGAGCGTAGCCAGAGACCCAAATCTCTTTCATGTTACAATCTTACCAGCTTCATTTGAGATGCAACATGTATTATCACAGAAAGCATCTAGTTTTACTATTGGACATCTTCTTTAAAAAAAAAAAAAAAAAAAGGAATATTTGACATAAAAGACGCGATTAGCCGTTGTTTGTTCCGCGTCGTGTCTTGTCCTTCCTGCAGAGTTCACGTATTCAACGGCGTCTCTTTCTGTTGGTGTCTGCTGCTTTGAGGAATCAGCGGTGTGGGGTTGTAATGGACTAATGAACAGCTGTCACTGAATTTAAACGCTCCCTCACAAGCACAGAAGCAGCGCACACACAGGGTCCCTAACACACACACACACACACACACACACACACACACACACACACACACACACACACACACTTAGTCTCTTTAGTCGCTGGCCTTGACTAAGCAGCCGCCCACAGGTTTCGACTTTGTGCGAGTTTGACCTCTAAGTGTGCGTTTGACCGTGTGTGTATTTTATTCAGTGTGCATACAGACCGTCATCATATGAGCTCAGGGAATGCTACCGCTTTGGAAAATGTCACATTTATTTTAACAGTAAAATCTGAACATTTTATTGAAGGAAGCCGATATCATGTACATCAATGCTCCCCGTACCCCCTGAAACAGCAACTTATGTTGTGTAACCCTCCCTCCTTCAAAGAAAACCAGTTCTCACAAGATATCACATTTAGCTGTGAGCCTGCTACAAAAAGTATAACAGACCTTAAGTAGGTTTATTATATGATGACATAATAGTGTTATTATTAATAGCTTTGGGGCGGCACGGTGGTGCAGTGGTCAGCACTGTCGCCTCACACCAAGAAGGTTCTGGGTCGGAGCCCCGGCTCGGGCACGGGGTCTCTCTGTGTGGAGTCTGCATGTTCTCCCTGTTCCTGCGTGGGTTCTCTCTGGTACTCCAGCTTCCTCCCACAGTCCAAAGACATCAAGAGGGGACGAGGCTGATTGATACTCTAAATCAGGGGTGTCAAACTGATCCAGTAAAGGGCCGGTGTGGCTGCAGGTTTTCATTC
The DNA here is from genome assembly GCF_037954235.1 of Aulostomus chinensis. Lineage (NCBI taxonomy): Eukaryota > Metazoa > Chordata > Actinopteri > Syngnathiformes > Aulostomidae > Aulostomus > Aulostomus chinensis. The sequence goes on along the minus strand of NC_141342.1, from coordinate 14,466,635 downwards.
CAACCCAGCAAAAGCAACACCTGATCCAACAAATGAGCTGTGTGGACACAGCTTGATTGTTTTAAGTTGAATCAGGTGTTGCTTTTGCTGGGTTGGAATGAAAACCTGCAGCCACACCGGCCCTTTACTGGATCAGTTTGACACCTGTGCTCTAAATTGACCGTAGGTGTGACTGTGAGTGTGAATGGTTGTCTGTCTCTATGTGTTAGCCCTGTGATGGACTGGTGACCCGTAAGGGTGAACCCCGCCTCTCGCCAAAAGGCTGCTGGGATAGGCTCCAGTCCCCCCCGCAACCCTTAACAGGATAAGCGGTAGAAAATGGATGGATGGATGGATTAATAGTTTTGGTTCAATATTCTTTAATAATACATAAAAACTGACATAGCACAATATGAGTAATTTTGTGATGTAGTTTTGTCTGCACTGACACTAGATATGCTCGCAATGCAAGTCGCTAGGCTAGTGTTGCTTATAGCATGGCTAGCACCTTTAATGCGAATGCTACTTCTATTAGACAGAGTGGGAGAAGGTTTCACTAAGTGTGACCGCGCATTTGCTGCTTATGTGGGCTGGATGGATGAATGATGACATCAAATGTGTCTATATTATGATTGGCTGTCCATTTTTTCTTTCATTTATATCCATCTTGGTATCACTAGTTTGTCCATCCATCGTTGTCTTCCGCTTATTCCTTACTAGTAAGGGTTGCGGGGGAGCCTATCCCAGCATCTACGGGTGAGAGGCGGGGTTCACCCTGGACAGGTCGCCAGTCCATCGCAGGGCCAACATACAGAGACGAACAACCATTCACACTCACAGTCACACCTACGGTCAATTTTAGAGAATCCAATCAGCCTCGTCCCCTCTTGATGTCTTTGGACTGTGGGAGGAAGCCGGAGTACCAGAGAGAACCCACGCAGGCACGGGGAGAACATGCAAACTCCACACAGAGAGATCCCGCGCCCGAGCCGGGACTCGAACCCGGAACCTTCTTGCTGTGAGGCCACAGTGCTGACCACTGCACCACCGTGCAGCCCATCACTAGTTTGTCAACCTGCTTATTTTTCACTAACCTGTAAAGAGATGCTTGATGTAGTGATGAAACACCTGTAGCATTCAGTTGGCCAAGAATAGCCCTTTGAAATTTCAGGGCAAATGTGTCATGGCGCCACCTGGTGGCAACAAAAGAAAAATTTTTTTTTCTTTTTTTAAATGTTTATGTACTCCTCTCAGTGGGTCAACCAGATATATCCCAAATGTGGTGAGAGCTTGGTGATGAGAAGTGATGAAGACTGAGGGTTTTTTAGTGAAATGGTGAGATTTTGCCATAAAACTACAGAAGAATTTAATAACTGGACTCCACTTGGTCAGTCTTCCAAAGTTAACGTGTCTGTTGAGAGTCCCGGCCAGTTATTGTGCCACCTAGTGGTTATATATAGTAAGTGTGTGTTTCATCTGAGTCTATCTGGGCGGGGCTATGCCCTCTCAAAATGCCCTTTAGTTTTTTCACTGTATTTTCATGCAAACACAAGATAGCGTTTTTGATTTACATTCATTTTATGCTTTTACTCTGCAGTCAGTAGTGTGTGAACTTGATGGGTTTATTTTTGGCAGTTAAAATCTTCATTTATGTCATGTTTCGCAATTATAAGCTATCTGGCATCGCAGGATATGGTTGTTACAATAATGTGACTGTTTAATCATTCGTTGCGATGAACTTACTGAGTCCTGATCACAATGAAAAGTGTACTGTAAAGTAGCAGCTGGCAAACAACTGGCATCCTGTTCTGATAATTAGTCAGTTCTGTTGACCTTTATGCTGACCTTTATAATCATAATTCAACATTGTTATGCCATTTATCAGAAGTCAAAGCTCTGTTTTTCCTTCAAGACTCCTCATGATCCATGCACACTTTCTCAGTACTCTTCTTTAGCGTCTCCCTCTCTACCTTATGCTCTCTCTCTTCTTCTTTTTGTCTGCCACTCAGGGTCCCCCACGACCCCTCCTTTAGATGCTGAGAGGAAGTAAACAGAATGGAGTGTGTGTCCCGGTGGCAGCCTTGAGACGAGGTATTGACATAGCGGCCCGTGCCAGCGTTTTCAGATTAAAGGAGATTATCAGAAGAGGAATGAAGAGAGGAGCTCTCACTTCCCATCACCACATGGGAGGGGTGGTGGTTGTGGTGGTGGTGGTGGGGGGTCATCCAGTGAATTAAAGGAAGACTTGAGGGTCGTACGGAGACATGCTGGTATTGAACATATGCTCATGCATATGCGCTCATGAATGAATGTATGTGTATACAAACATAAACACTAGCATGGAGCTGGTACCTCTCCATTTTCGAGTGATTTATCAACTTATCAACTCAAATGAAAATACACGTATATCAAAGCTGTGTAATGTGAGGATTCGAGATGGTTCTATGGGCTCAGAGGATCTTTTGGAAGGCAGGTAAAAATGCAAAAGGAAGTCTTACCTAATGGTGCAGAAAAATCATGGAGGGAAAAAATTAGCCACTATAAATTCAGATATGGAAAAAAATTAGGTGAACTTTATCCTTTCAGCATTTAGCATTCGTCTAAAAGGTATCTGGCCATCCCATAATCAGTACGAATTAGATAGTGTTTGTGATGAAGATGATGAAGACTTAGGCCTTGATCGAATTCAGATATTTTCTCCATCCACGCTTACATATTATTTGCAGATGATGAGACTGTTTATGCTGGATCCATACATAACCTTTGTAGGTTGCTATGGAAACGAAATTGGCATCAGTAACAACATTAACTGTTTCGTTTTGTTTTTTAAATTTTTCTATGGCACTGCATCCACAACCTATACAGAACCTCTTCCTTTCATAATTTCCGGCTTTGCCTGTATGAAACTGCCCCTGAACGTCGAAGCAATTTTTTTTCAGCATCTGTCCATGGACTGTTGCTATCCATATTCTGATGTTTAGCTAACTTAACGTATCTGCATGTGATCGCGTTAGCCGCTTTGATGCACCTCCGTCACTCGAGCGTTGAGGTTGTTATTGTGTGTCGCGTTTTGATGTAAAAGAAACTTTGAAATCTTATCCCAGTGTCCAGAATGAGACAATTTTTTTTCCTGAATGTATTTTAGCTTCAGAAATTGACCTTTTCCAAAGAACACCTTCATTGCAATTGTGCTGAGTGCTAGAAAACAAACACGAGTAAAGAAAAAGAAACCTTTTCAATTGTAATTGTGCTGTTTTTTTTGGGGGGGGGGGGGGGGGGAGGTGAGCCCTGAGGAACAAAATAAAAAACTACAATCAACAATGTAAAGTGAGTCTTTCAGTAAATACCTCTCTCTGTCTCTCCCAAGCTCAATTGCTGACAATCTTTAAAAATGATCCCAAACTTTCACCTCTCACAAACACTGTATATTAAAATGGCTGCTGTTCTTAGCAGGCAAAGAGGAATTATAGTGTGTTTATGGACACCCACACAAGGAGTTGTGTATTTAAAAACATTGATCACACTTGGAACATTTATGGCAGAAGCACTGAGTATATGGCAACCCAAAATATTCTACAGCCACACGAAAGAACACGTAGGTTCAATGCACCGGCTCTCTGATATGGATCCATTGTGCAACAACGGAGGTCCATACAGAAGAATAAGATCAGTTAATTGCTGTCTTTTCAGGGCATTTGTGCAGGAAGGATTAAATGTCATAATAGTTTTCTTTTATGCTTCATCAGCTATGCAGTGATGAAGACAGAAACACAGAGCAGCAGCCACTTACATGAAAAGTCAAAAAGAGGTAACGAATGGACAGCTCAAACATCAGAGCGAATGAGGAAGTGCATCAGTATCCACCAGGATGAATAAATCAAATCTTTCCCCTGAATTAATCTCTCTCAAGTTGAGATTTTATTACCGATGAGCTTGGACATCTCCATGGTAACAGGAATTCCACTGCTATTCCCAAGTGGATTCATAACCAGCATGTACGGACGAACAATGTGACATGTTGTGCACTCTTCCACAAGAATACAGGGTACACCTGCACAAGCACATGGGGAAAAAAAGGCAAACAAACTCACAAAATGTCACTCACAAACAAACACATTCACATCTTCCACCAAACCATTTAGGGTATTTTTCCCACTCTGAAATAAAATTATCTTCTTTTTAGTCCTGTGCATAATCAGTTCCAATGAATGACAACTCAAGTTTCACGTGTGCAGGTACACACTTCCAGCAGACACACAAAGAAACAGTACATTTTGAGTCTGCCATGTTCTTGGTCTTTCCAGTTGGCGGCCGCCAGACGTGGCAGAGTTGGCACAGCCAGAGTCGGAATGCCAGGGGGAATGGAGCGCCACATGGCACGTTCATGGCGGGGCCAGCTGGGGGGGATGGAGACGGTGATTGTGTGTATCTGTGTATGTGCGTTGCATGGGCGGGGGGGGGGGGGGTTTACATCTTAAATTCCACAACATCTGTTCAATAGGCAGCACCATATACACCAACGAAGCTGGTGTGTTTGCAGGCAGACACTGTAATTGGGATTTGGTGTGTGTGTGTGTGTGTGTGTGTGTGTGTGTGTGTGTGTGTGTGTGTGTGTGTGTGTGTGTGAGCATGTGTGCCGTCTGTGCATGCATAGGTGTTGCAATAAAGGGGAGACGAGAGGGGGCCGATAGTAGGGAGGGATGCTAGATATTGAGGGTAAGTTTCAATTTTGCTACCCTTGGCTCAGCAGCTTCCAGTGCATAAAATAGATCGTTGGATAAAAAAGATGAAAATTAAGCGAGGGCTATTAAATTTCCTTCACACATGGGCATTTTGCTGGAGGCTGATTTATGGCGTATGACGTGAAGACCACCATTTGTAGTTCATCACAACAACTGGGTTACAAGTAATTTCAGCATCCTCTTCATATAGCCATGATGTTTTTGAAGACGTGTGTACTGGCGTGTGTGTGTGTGTGTGTGTGTGTGTGTGTGTGTGTGTGTGTGTGTGTGTGTGTGTGTGTGTGTGTGTATGTGTGTGTGTGAATGAGTGAGATGGGGAAGCTGAGTGAAGCCTCACCTCACCCAATAGAGTATACGGCTCATCCTTCACACATGCAAACACATGTACACACACACACACATAGAGATGCAGGCATGCAAACATACACACACACACACACACACACACACACACACACACACACACACACACATACAACCAGTACCCCTCCTTGTCATCCCTGCTGGCACTTTGGGGAAAAGTACCCCCTCCCATTCCCATTTATCTGCCCCCACTTGCCCCCCCCACCCACCCCCCACTCGTGGCAGCCGATGTCCCTCGCAGCGTGGCGTACCATCTGTTGCCCCCCTCACACCCCCCAACACCATGCTCCCCCAAATCTCCTCCGCCTTAACGCACAACCTCACCCATACCATACCTCATCAGCAAACTCTGGGTGCCACAAAGCAGAATGATTTAGAGACACATACACACAAAACAATCATGAAACTATGCATGATTATGAACTACGCACACAGTTCACTAACGCATTAGTATAGGAAAATGACAGTGTAGCACATTGTACCCGCTGTATGAGTGCATCGATCAACAATAAAAGTGACACACCAGAGTGCAAACTACAGATGAAGTTGTACAGCAGGAGCGAACACATAGGGTCTGCTGATTGCTCTCATGAATGTTTAATCGGCAAGGCTCTACTAGGGATGAAGTCTGTAAATCTCCTCCAACACCTCCAGGCCAAAAGTGAAGCCATGCCAAAAGCCTAATTAAATGTTTTTTAAATCTTTCTTCCCCCCTGGAGAGGACACAGAGTAGTTTGAGGGAGAGTGTGCAGTAGCGAGCTGGATTAATATACTGTATGCACCTAGACAAGTTCATAAAGGCAGGTTCTTCTTTTCCTGTGTGCTGGCAAATAAGAGTGTATATGTTATTTGATGACTCATTCAGATTTTAATCGAATGCAAATGCAGTTATGAACATACTGTGTGGAAATGATGTTTAAATCACAAGTGAAATCATACACACACTTTCAGAAAAGGGTCAAAAAGGACCGCATTTATAAAATCTTCCACTTTGCACCAATAAAGTGAGACAGAAGACACTTATTTTAGAGTCTTTCATATCACTAAACATATGACTATTGATATGTGCAGAAAGTATGACAAAACAATGTAAAATCACGTAAAAGCTTTCCAGTGAAATCCTGCCACCAGTTTCAGTAGTTGAGTTCAATGCTATGTTCCAGTTGAACTCATAAGTCGGATTTTCTGAGTTCCCATCAGCAATCTTCAGTTCTTTTAATGGTAATTGTGTCATATTAAATCAGTTAGATATTTTGTTACAACATTTGCAGGTGCCACGAAGAATTTTGGTATCAACTAGGATTAAAAATGGTTGAAGAATCCCCCAAAAAAAAAACAACTTTTTTTTTGGGTTGTTTTTTAAAATTTTCCCACACTGGAAGGCGGTCAACTGGAGTGTGACGTTGCTTCTGGATCTGACCTCCCATTTCCAAGTTCTGAGTGCGGCAATATTCCCGAGACCACAAGTAAAGGACAATCTTTCACTTTGACAGGATTTTAGCTGCCAATGCATCTGAACTATGACTTAAAAGGGGTTCAACTGAATAAACCATTGCTGCAGTTTCCAAAGGTCATGACCTTCAGTGTTCAGACAACCTGTCATTCATGTTCAGGGTCATTCCAAGGCATTCGGCTGATTAAGGCTACAAGTGCAGAGAGACACCTTACTTTTGTAATGAGCCCTTCATGTCTTGATAATAGAAAATAGGTGATAATATTTTCTTTGCAATATTTCAAGTAAATATTCTGCCCATCCTCCTAGAGCACCCCCCCCCCACACACACACACACACACACACAGTCCACAAAACACATGTCGACTGGCAAACTCCCATGCACCCTCAAGGACCCTGCCAAGGATGTAGAGCTGGTCAACAGTTCCGCAACCAGGATGAAAACCACACTGCTCCTTCTGGGTCTGAGGTTCAACGATCTGACACACCCTCCTCTCCAGAACCCCCGAATGGACCTTATCAGGAAGGCTGAGCAGTGTGATGCTACGATAGTTGGAGCACACCCTCCAGTCCTCCTTCTTAAAAAGGGGAACAACCACCCCAGTCTACCAACCCAGAGGCAATGCCCCTGATGCCCATGCGATGCTGCAGAGTCGTGTCAACCAAGACAGCCCCGCAGCATCCAGAGCCTTGATGCACTCCGGGCGGATCTCATCCACCCTCGAGGTCCTGCCACCAAGGAGCTTTTGACCACCTCGGCAACCTCAGCCTCAGAGATAGGACTGTAGAGGACCCACTATAGGGTCCCCAGGCACTGCTTCCTCATTGGAAGACATGCTAGTGGGATTGAGGAGGTCCTTAAAGTATTCCCTCCACCAGTCCACAACATCTAGAGTAGAGGTCAGCAGCACACTGCTGGCACCATACACGGTGTTGACAGTGCACTGCTTCCCTCTTCTGAGGCGGCGGATGGTGGTCCAGAATCTCTTCAAAGCCGTCCAAAATCTCCATGGCCTCGCAAAACTCCTCCCATGTTCCATGACTTTTTGCATCGGCAATCACCAAAGCTGCACACCGCTTGGCCTGCAGGTACCTGTCTACTTCTGGAGTCCCGTTAGCCAAAAAGACCCAATAGGACTCCTTCTTAGTGCCTCTTCGTGCCTTTAGGAGTGTTTTTGTTGTTTATGCTTTTTATTTTGTGTTCTTGTCTCCTCCGTAGCCCCGTAATCCCCAGAGGGGGCACTCTCCAGTACTCTCTCTTGGGAATCCAAAAAGGTGGGACACTCTGAACAGCTATTTGGTGCATAAGTACAAAAAACAGTCAGGGCCTGTTCCTTCACCTGAAGGCAGAGAGAGACTACCCTCTCATTCACCAGGTTAAACTCCAACATACTGTAGAGGCACTGAGCTGAGGGGCAACAAGTATTGCCATCCCTGCCTGTCGCCTCTCACTGCTGGCAATGCCAGATTGGAAGAGAGGCCAACCTCTCTCTTGAGAGAGGACTGGTTCCAGAACACTCGCCATGCGTCGAGGTGAGTCCGACTATTTCTAAAACTTCTCAATCTCACGCACAAGCTCAGGCTCCTTCCCCACTAGAGAGGTAGCATTCCATGTGTCCAGACCCAGCTTCCTCAGCCGAGGATCGGACCGCCAATGTCTCTGCTCTCGGCTGCCACCCATTCGACATAGCACCCGACCCCTTTGGCCCCTCCCATCAGTGCTGAGCCCATTGGAGGGGGGACCCATGTTTTCTCTTCGGGCTGTGCCAAGCCTGAACCCAGTTATACTTTAAAGAATAATATTTTTCAATGCTCCTAAGCACTGGAATACACACTTTTGTTATTTCAGTAAACTCATCATCAAACACTATGCCATAAGAATTTTGAATGGAGACTTTTACTTGTATCATAGTACTATTTCCTTTGGGCATTTCTATTTTTATTTAAGGAACTGTGTACTTCTTCCACAGCTGCTGATTTGGCATCGAATCAATTTTTTCTTCTTGCTGTAAAATAATATTTCCTCTGAGTCCACTTTACACAAATTAATTATGGTAAAAATAATTATAGTAAAGGGGAATCTTTTTTAAACGATACTAGTAACAACACAAACCCCAGGAAACACTGGAATCTATGTCACGCTTTTGTATTAAATGTTTGTCTGGTGAGATGGACATAATAAAAAAAAAAATTCTCTTAAAAACATTCACATCACACAAGCCTTCTGTGTGGCGTGGTGTGTATTTAAACAGAGGAAGATGGATAGACAGTGAAAGGACAGCTGCTGTTTGTCCATTCATCTCAGGTGTACATGGAAGAACTCAACAATGACAGCTCATCCATCAGCCAGAGGGGTACAACTGAGCCTCCTGGAACAGAACCAAAACCGATCCCTCTCAATCATCCTGCTTCTCGTCTCTTTTCCTTCTCTTTTCTCCTCTACATAATATTTTGGAAAGTTTTAATACTAGCCTTTCAAAGTTGAGAACAACAACCTAAGACTTCTTTTTTAGGGACTATAGGTTGAAGCAGTGAAACAAATTTGTGAATGGCAATGAGTGCGTGAGGAAGAGGAAGAATGTCGAGAGGGAAAGGGAGAGAGCGAGAGAGAGTGAGAGAGAGCAAGGTAAGCAGCGACACAGCAGCTGTCGACCTAATTCCTTCTTAACGCAGCGCTTGTGCTCTGATTAAGAAAGCTATCTGGCCTTTAATTTCCTCATGACACCGGCTAATGCTCTGTATCTCAATCGCCTTTTCCTCGCTCTTGCTCCTGCAACTGCACAACTTACTGCCCTCACCTTCTGCTCGCCGGTCGATGACCCCACAAGAGTAAGAAGCATCTTCACATCCACATACGTCTTACCTTACATTCCAAAAAATTGTCTCTTCAAACAAGGACTGAATTCAAAACGGAACTCTAGTGTTTATTAATGCCAGAGGTTCAAAAATAAAAGCCTGGTCTTTTGCTCAGTGGAGGGAATTTAAACTTCCATACCACAAAATGTGTCAACATGAACAGAGTAGGTTGGTGGTGTTATAACTGCCATTTGTGTGTTATCACAGGCTAAGTTTGGCAGAAAATGATCACACACACACACACACACACACACACACACACACACACACACACACACACACACACAGCTTAAACTCCTAAACAGCTTCATTTTGCCCAAATATAGAATTATGAAATGCTGTTATTCTATATAACTGCATTCACATTTAAAATGCAAGTCATTTAATATTAGATTATCCTCAAAATCATTGAAAACCAAACTCAAGGTATCGCCCAGCCTCATTTTGACCCATGGGCATTACATTCTTTCACATGTTGGGGAGGGATTACAAAATTGGTGGTTTAAATCCCACCACAGCTGTGATGACATGATAGCAAATGCATGACACAGCAAAAAAAAATAAAAAATAAAAATGGAGCAGTAAAAGTGTTCAGTGCAACCTGATCTAGGTGATGCTACAAGCACGAACATCCCTGATCTGATTCTACATTCACACGCTGCAGAAGAATCACTAAGTCATTCAACTTGGTTATTTCAAATTCAAAGCGAAGGCCAACACTCACTTTTTCACTTCTGTCACAGAGAACACACGGTTGACATGGTGACCCCCTCTTATTGCCTAGCAACAGCAACGTCCCGCAGTTGAGTCTCAGGTTGTCCCGGGTTTGTAGTTCTCAGCCGTGTCAGTGAAGCCTGTTTTCAATCTGTGTAAAATTTCTTTGATAATTTTTTTTTTTTTTTTTTTTAGTCATCTTCTTCCTATTTTATATTTTGTCATGTTTCAGTTGAGCCAAAGTCTGAGCCTTCTAGTTTTATTTAAGTCAAAGAATACTAGTCTAGTTTTAGTTGATGAAAACTGACTTCAATTTATTTGCCGTGAGCCTTATTGTTTCTCTTATTGGGCAGCTGACTTGGATTAAGTTGAAGTCTTTTGACAAAAACAGATACTAGTTTTAACCGCAGGATGGGTTCCATGTAAATCCAGGGCATTATTTCATGGACAGTTAAGACTTTCCTCCTCTGGAGATGAACAGGAACTGTAATAAACAAATCTGACGCATAACTAAGATATTAAAAAAAGACTTTATTGTCCAGTCGTCTTCCCTCTGAGGGCTAAGACATCCCGACGGGGGTTGTAAAAGTCCAGCGAATCCAGGCAAGGCACTGACTGTTCTCGTCAACAAAAATAAATTGTGGACCAGCGTCATACTGGTTCATCACACACAGGGAGGTCTTACGAAAATGAGATAGAAAAAGAAATGCATTTCATATCAAAATAACAAGAGTGGCTGTCCTTTAAAGGATGAATTAGTCTGAAGTCTGAGGCTACAGCATGGTTGGTTCAGTCGAACGTCCTGCGGTGGTGCACTGTTGAAATAATAACAAAAATGTGATTATTGTCATCCCGTGTTTGTTCGTGTGTGAAACCAGCTGCTGAAGTTTTTGTCAGAATTAAAAGATGTCAGTCCAATCATCTGATGCTTTCAGGAAGCTTTAGAAAAGAAGGCATTTGAAGAAAAGGCAAAGATGTGGAGAGAAAATGACAACTTATTTTTCAGGCAAAAACAAAAATATGTGCATGACACCAATTTGAAACAGCAGCGTATGAGTGTAGGCGACAATAAATCTAAAAAAAATATCTATATATAAAATAAAGCCAAAATAAAGACAGAAAGATCTGGTAAAAAGACATTTCAAGTCATTGCAATGCATTTTCAGAGGATGAAATGAAGGAAATTAGAAATAAAAAAGATAGAATGATGTGATGTACTCATAAAAAATATGTTCTGGTTTATAAAGTGACACAGTAACAGCATAAAGGGTTACTGAGTTAGACGTTTCTCTTTTGTTTCATCATCAAGTGGTTGAACAAACACTCATCTTTTAAGTGCGCTTCAGATTTATGTCCATCCAGACACAAATATAAGAGTGGCAATAAAGCTACAGTAAACATGATGTGGGTGCGTGTTCAGGACACAAGCACCATTCGGCCCACCATGTGGAGTGTGTATGTGTGTGTGTGTGTGCGCGTGTGTGCATGTGTTTGAGAGAGGTGGCGTTGCTAGGAGCACCAGGTTGCGTGCAGACAGTGGTAACAGAGTAGAGACGGCGGCGGCGGCGGCAGCAGCCTGGCAGTGGAGAAGAAAGGAGTGGAGCAATGCCAAGAAGATTCCCCCTGAGACAGAGGAAGGAGAGAAAGAGGCAATGAGACAGAGACGGAGAGATAGATGGAGAGGGCAAACTGATATGATCATGTGGATGATGTATCAAGAGAAATATGATATAATCACAATCCAACTTGGATAAGAGGGTCAGTAAGGCAAGGAATAACTTATTTTAGCATTGAAGGAGAGAGGATCTTATGGCGTAACGGCAAGAAAATAGTCATGAGTTAACAGCAGAAGGGAGGAGGTGGTTTACAAGGTTGACTGGAAGAATGAGAGAGAAGGAGATTGAGTCAGTCTGTTTGCCGTCCCTCCTCATGTCACTCATCCATCAGAGAAACTACTTCCAACCAGCCAACGTCACTTCCTCACTTACCCCGCTGAGCTTCCCCCTTGTTTTCTATTTGTTGTCTCCCTTTCCAATATCTCTCATCCTTCTTCCTCCTGTGCTCGTCTTTCCCTTATTTTGTCTTTAAATGGGGAGTCGTGTGAACAGGCTATGCAAATGAGATGGTTATTACCCCACTGCTCATCAAGCCGCACAGAGGAGACATTAATAGGCTGATGAATATGCATGTGAATTTGTTAATTAAGTTAATTATTCTGCTGAAAATGCATTCGTCTTCCAAGGACATCTTCCCCAGGATTTCAACCTGCTCCACTCATTAGTCATGCGATGTTTCATACACCGAGTGAGAGAGAGGGAGGCAGACAGTGGGAGGGAGAATGAAAGGGGGAGAGGAGACAATGATGTTTTTTTGGGAAAGTAGGTACCATGATCAGTTGTAAAACTATGGGGTAAAAATAATGTATTGTCATCAGTGTTCACAGTGGGGTGCGCTCCAACTATACCCACAATGGCTAACCTCATCCTGGTTTCCAGATTTGGCACATCAGTCTTAAAAAGCTGAAGCTAATACTTTCAGAGTTTGTGCTTTCTTCTACCTCACTGGTTACTTCTCCCTAATTGCTTATTAAACCCTTTTAAATGAACTTTTTGTGCCAACTTTCCAACACATTAATTAATTGTTTTAGCCAATTAAGTGCCGTTGTGCAAATGAGCCTCATCGCAAATGGTCCTATAGGGCCGACCCCTCCTTTCTCTCTCTCTCTCGTTCTCTCTCCCCCCCTCCCTCTGTCTCTTGCTCTTCCCTCCCTCCACCACCCTCCCAGTGAGTCTTCCCAGCTGCCCTTGCACTTCAAGGCACTTGGTGCCAAAGAAGCAGAAACTGTGTCCTGATAATGCCGCACTGTTTCCTGGACCGCATCCAGCCTTCAGGCTCACTGATCTCAAACTTGTATGATAGGTGAAAATGAAACGTCTCAGTCTTTTCCTTTAGCCTGACACATTGAGTCAGCTGACTAAAACTAATCGCCAAGTTATATTGCAAATGTGTTGTTTACATTGTCTGGTTAATTTGTGTCTTAGCCCTGGCGTGTAGAGGAGGCATGTATGCATCAAATAGGGTATCGTCATTCACAGCAGGTAAAATGTGAGCTCACCCAGGGAGATGGTGGAAAAGCAGGTTGTGTACTTCAAAGCGCTGATAAGGTTGCCAAGCTGTTCACACATCTTCATCCCTTGTTAAAACTGGAAACATGCAGAGGAAATCAAATACATGTGTTTATACAGATGTTCTCCTTCAACACGGAGCATTTTGAAAATAGTTTTAAGCAGCTGTGTGCGTACAAGTGCATGTATGTAGGCTATCGGCAAGGAATGCAGAATGTACGTGCATATGTTCACAGGCGTGGTTTTTTTTTTTTTTCAGAGGCTTCTCTGGGGACAACAGGGGCCCCTACTAACACTGCGATTGGACTCCTCTGTACCCCTCTGCCCCAAGTTTACCACGATAATGAAATTATTTCTCTCAAATGACACAGAAGGTGGAAAAAATGTTTGGCTCGCCTTTCAAGTCGGATTGCTCAAAGCGGTACACCACTACCAGCCAAGCGTGATTCAAAAGAAGCTGCGAGCAACCACCCATTAGTTCTGAAACAATTCCCAACACTAAAATAAACAATGTACCAATCATAGTGCTCCTTGTTGTTTTGTGCAATATAAGTACATACTGAAATAAAATTTTTTAGTGCTGTCTTTGTTTCATTTGATCTGGGTCAAACGTAACCTGACACACCTGATATTTCTTTACACAGAACCATCTGGGAAGTCCTCCGTGGAAACTTACTTTTAAGAAATTCTCAGCAGATGATTGGAAGAATCCGTCTGTTGCCGTCTATGACGAGGTGCTAACATCAACCAATCAGGTCAACGAACTGACTGACGCAGGAGCCAAAGCCAGGCGATAAAACAGCAATAACATCATTTCATCAAGAAAAGCCTTCAGTAGTGTTCTGTCAAAGAAGAAATTCTCTGTGTCTGATGGAACTCATGCTATAGCAGCATCATCACACCTAAACCCTGCATCTATCTCTTCAAAGGACACTGATTGGCCACACCGCTTCTAATGCGGACACAAGTGTGCACCTTGAAGCCCGGTAATATGGATTCTCATGTGATCTTGTGATTGAACGGATCTGAATGTTCCCCTATGACAAAACAACTGGCCCCTGCGGTAAATTTAATCTGGAGCTGCCTCTGTTCTCTTTAGAAACGGCTAAGCAGACCTGAAGTTTCTGATATTCATACACTTTCAGATGTTGAACTTTCTTTTCTTCAGCTCATGTTTGGCTCTGCCCGCTGAACTGCCATTCGGACATGGCACTGAAATACCCACCAGGAGGATTAGGGAAGGTTTAGCAAGTGTGCCAGCCTCACTCCCCGTGCCACCCCTTTCCCTCGACACAGAGGGGGGTCCCACTTGGCATGGCAAGGTGAACTAGCCTCTGATTGATGGGCATGGTTTCAGCTCGCGACTGTGCTCCCTAAGGCCCGTGCCTCCCTTTCCTTTCTCCTACTGCTGTTTTGGCAGCAGTGCCCACCTCTTCTTCCATGCCAGGCAGCCAGCTAAAGCTCCTGGTGGGCACATCAATTACATAGCAACACCTCCCCTCTTTTCTCATGTCTATCTGTGGGTCTGTCGACTGTCTCAGATCATGCCAGTGTGGTCTCTCTTCATCTCTGCTGCTGTTTATAGCTATCTGGTGTGTAGTTTTATATCATGTTCCCAAATATATCTTTGCATATGCACAGATTCACACATATTCACACACTCACACACACACACACACACACACACACACACACTCACACACACACACACACACACACACTCCTACTCCCTCTCATGGGCAGGTCATAATGGTTGGTGGGAAAATCCTCCCCAGAGAGCACTTACTGGCAGGCTCAGCTGTACAATAGGCTCAGGTGTGTGTTTCTTTATCTAATGCCTAATTAGGCTATCTCATGTGAAAACTGGCTATATGACATAGAATATAAAATGTACATATTGTTTTAAAAAAAAAAGAAAAGAAAAGAAAATCAGGAGGATGTGTCTAAAGATAAGATTCTGACGTAGATAAACAAGATGATTTCAACCTTTTTTATGATCATTTTTGGCGCTTAGTCGCTCTTGGCAAAACATGAATCATTTAATTGTGCGGGGATTGTGCGCCATCTGGAGTATTCATCGGTTTATTGTTTTGTTTTGTTTTGGTGTTAATTCACACCGCAACAAAAGTCAAGCGATTAATAGATTTTAGCTTCATTTGTATTAAAGAAAACACGTACCTCTAACTCTACTCTACCGCTCAATGATAAGTAAAATTATTTAAATATGCATCTTAGAAATTATTAACTGTCAATCAAATTTTAATTTCTTAGGGGCTTCTTAAATGCATTACATAGACAAACAGGCCTATAAAAGGACATTATTCTGAGGTTATAGAGCATTTCCATGACTATTTTAAGGCTTGGAAAGAAACCAGAGCCTAGAGGAACAACGCCACTCACCGCTCCTCGATTAGGGTGCAGGACTACGGAAGCCTCGATGGGGACGCGGGGGAACGGGGAGCAGGGACAATGGCGGCGGGGCCTGCGGTTTCAATGCAGGGTAGTCCTGCTACAGAGCTTTCTCTCTCGGGCCAACCTGGTGGGAGTCAAACACTTGGGGATAGGGTGAAAACGGAAGAGGTAACAGGTAAGCAAGGCTCACACTTTACTTATGTTTTGGCTCTGATTTGTGCTAAACATTGTGATCTGGGTTGCTGTCCGTGGCAGCGCAGGCTAACAGCTAGCTGTAGCGTCAGGTTCACTACTGTTATTTGTTTTCGCTACTAACTATGCAGGTACATTTACACCTCCTTGTGTTACTGTAAAAACTCGAAAAAGGCCACAAGACGAAAGACGAGACGTAAGTTATTAGCAGTGTGGACAGTGTTGTTGGAGAAGAAGCAGCTAGCAGTGACGTTAGCTCCTGGAAGTTAGCAATAAGCTAACAACAACTTTGTTAAAACTCTCTCTCTTCCTCAAAAAAGAACGATAAATACAATGAATTGATACATTTTGTATACATAAACAATCTGCAACACACTTTTACTTTATTCTGACAGGAAGTGCCGCTAGAAATGTGGACAGTATGGGCCGACTAATTTGTAAAATATGTAATAGTTAGCTTTAAATGACAGGTTATGACAAATCCTCCGTTTAATTGGCAGGACATTTCTTTGCCAGGACGGTCACATGGTCACATGTGTTTTGTTGTTTTGTTTTGGTTTCTTTTGTGTGTGTGTGTGTGTGTGTGTGTGTGTGTGTGTGTGTGTGTATTATAAAAGCAAGCCTCAATAATGTTTTAAACACTTATTATTTGGTAATGAATTTGAAGAAATTCATGATTGAGAAACACTGTTCTTGCAGAATAAATAGTTTTGCTTTATTTCAAACCGTATCTATGGTTATTTTTTTATTTCTTTTGTAAATTGTGTTGCTTGTATTCATTTAATTTTTTCTAATCAAATCCTATATTGAAATTTGACAATATTGTATTTTTTAATCTGAATTTGGATATGATGATACATAAAATGTAATGATTTATATTGGCTGATATTGCTGCAGATATTATTGCACATCTATTTAAAATCAAGTGATCACAGCACAGCTTAGTTTTTCTGTGCTGATCGTGTCTGACAAACAATCCAACTGCCGAATGCAGAGAATTAAATTTGTCATATTGAGGTTCTCTCAAGGTCATCAAACTAATAAATACAGTTTTTAGGCACTTGCTGTATACTTCCATTATCAAGTGTGTCCATGTCCTTAAATTGAAAAGAATAACATTTTATTGATGGTGTTACAATCATGTAGAAACTGAGCAGTTAGTGCTCATGAAGAGATGTTTGAAATTTGTGACCGATAATTGCAGAGATTATTACTTGTTGTGACTTTTACGTGCTGAGAGGCAATGCAAGAGTCTTAAGCTGTTTTCAACTATTGTATGTCTTTGCAGAAGCAGAGAAGCAAAGTCGTATGGCTGCTTTGCTGGAAAGACTTCATGCCAAACACAATGCTTCACGTCCATGGCAGGAAACCAGCAAAGTCGTGCGTCAGGCCATGGTGAGATGTCATCGAGGCAGCATTTTAGACTGGCAACTTATATTTTTTGGTGCACTGGCTCTACAAGTCACTGTGTTTTTCAGTCATGACGAGGGCAACACTGCACTAATCAGTTTAATTTAGCAAATATTTAAAGAGATTGTTGAATCCATGAGCACATATCCACAATGATGCATAAATCCTGAAAAGTGACATTTACTTTACAAGCTTATGGTAATTAACTCCCTACCACCTTGATCAGTAGGTTTTTTTAATTAAAGTAATGATTTCATTGTACAATGAATTTGTTATTTTCAGAATTTACCTCTGTGTGAGTGAATCTTTCGTAGTGACATTTAAATGTCTGATGTATCCTGCTGACATATATGAACATCAAATGTTACTGATGGAGCTTGATTCTCTTGACTCCCTGTTTTTGCTCGCGCTGTTTCCCAGGAGAAACGTGGTATGATGAACGCTGCTGGTCACCAGCTGCTGCTCACCTGCCTGGAGACCCTGCAGAGAGCGCTGAAAGGTGAGACTGACATAAAAGCAAAACATAAAGGAGAGAAGGGAAATGTTTTCCATTAGAGCATGTTAGTTTTTATTTCTGGTTAAGTGAAAATGTTACTGAAGGGTCAGGTGGTAATATGATAATAGCACATATCAGGATTTGTAAAAATAGCAACAGTATCTTTTTCATTACTGTCATAAACAACTTCTCCTGCCCAGGAGCCCATTTGAATGGATTATGATAGTTTTCTGGATTTCATTTGTCTCAGTCAATCTGTCAGCTGTCTGCTCGAGTTGGCTCAATTTTTATTCAAGCGAACGGGGGTAGGCACAGTAGACTTTAATCAGGTAGGCCATGGACCAACCATGAGAGCTGTTATTTCCTGAAAGTTGTCATTGGCTGAAATGAGATGTCAATCAGCAGATAAGAATGCAGGTGGTGTCTTTCTTGTTCACAGGCAAGAATACACAAATCTGCCGGCTACTTTGAAGTCTTGCTACAGCAGTCCGTGTTTGTTAATGGATGTAATAAAATCAGGGCTGTTATTCCCAGGATTTTGTTGCTGTGTGTGTGTGTGTGTGTGCGTGTGCGTGCGTGCGTGAGTGAGAACAGTTTCCTCGTCAGTTATCCCATAAAGATATTGCTTGCTCTGGCTGTTGAGATTTGCATCAGTTCTCTCAGACAGTTGTGTATGTAGCACTCTAGATACTTAATACTCTTACAAATCACAGGCAAATTCAGTTTGTCTAGAGGTTTTTCATTGTAATACTGAGGTAAAATGTGTGGAAGGTTTAAAGATGCCGTTTGCTTTATTAGCCATGAATACAGACCTTTGAGTTTATTGACATTAGAAACAGTTCTCTGTCCTTGTGACAGAGTATGCTTTTTAAAAATGATTCCTGCTCTTTTCTACTCCTCTTTTTAGTCTCATCTCTGCCCTCCATGACGGATCGCCTGGAATCAATCGCTCGTCAAAACATGTGAGTGTTCTCATCGTTACCCTGAGGACATGATGTTGATGTTTGCACCATCAAGCTACAATAAAGTGATTTAATTGAAAGACAGAAGCCCTTAACTACAAAAACAAAACTTTCACTAACATGTGTTAGCTGTTTTTGATAAATCAAAACAGTCAGAAAGAATGTATGTAAAGAAACAGAAAAGCCACAAACCGTTGATTGTATGCTGTGTTCCCCTGGCAGTTAGCAATCCTAGTGGTCCAGCCCTAACTAATAAAAACAACAAGGAGGGAAATGATCCTTGTGCTTTTGTGCAGGCTAGGATCCCACCTCAGCCCATCAGGCACTGAGTGCTACATCACATCAGACATGTTTTATGTGGAGGTGCAACTGGACAGCAGTGGCCAGTTGGTGGACGTCAAAGTGGCTCATCAGGGAGAAAATCCAACGGTCAGGACAAACTATTTGAATAAAGCTGCTCATTTAGTTTATTAGACTTTTAAAATTCAGTTGATTTCATGGTTATACTAAACACTTGTAATACAGTTTTATCATGTTTTTAATCGTTTGGTTGCAGAGTTGTCCTGAGCTGATTCAGCATCTAAGGCAAGTTGAAATTTCACACGCCACTTACATGGTATCGTCAGTTTGTCAGATGATCCTGACACCAGATCCTCACATTTCTGGTTTCTTTTCGGGTTTCTTTTTATCATCAGGGAGAAGAACTTTGAAGAGTTTTCCAAACATCTGAAGGGACTAGTTGATCTTTACAAGCTCCCTGGGGACAAGTAAGTAGGCTTGTAGGTGGGGCTAGTTGAAACCAGCCAAAAATGCAGGTACAAGTTATAATGTTTTTGTTTTTTGTTTTTTTTTGGGGGGGGGGGGGGGCTGTGAGTGAAGTGAAGTGAAATCAATTCTGCTCTCTTAATTTTTTGGGGAATAAAAATCATCCCACTTTGTGTCCATCCTCCAGTAAATTGAAAACCAAGATGTACATAGCACTGCAGTCTCTGGAGCTTGATCTCACCAAGATGATGCACATGTTTAGGTGAGTTTACAAATTTACTTACTGTCATCTTCTAACCAGCTTCTTCAAGACTTCTTATGATTTTATGTTTTATAAAGAATTACTTACCACAGCAGATGCAAATGTAGTAAAATGGGTTGGGTGTTTTCGCTGCTAGCAAATCCCAAGGGCCTAAGAGTATTTGTCATGTGTTCAAGTTTTTTTTTAATTTGTAGCTAAGAGGATAAAATAATAAAAAGGAACAAAAAAGCCTGATGTTGACCATGCTTTTTTTTTTCCAGGTTGGCAACAAATACTAATACAGTCGAGACCATTCTTCACGGCAGCGTTGGCCTGCTTACAGCCAGGAGTGGTGGCCATCTTGTTTCTCTTCAGTGTTACGTGTCCCCTTATGACATATTTGAGGATGGAACAGGCATACACCTCAACTTAACGGACAGCAATGGTAAGTAAATGGAGGAAGTGGACAAATTGATTTGATGCCCTTGGAGAATTGACATAAGTCACTATGCTTATCTTTTGCTAAAGAGCTCTAATTTTGCTTGTGTGACTTCTGTGACCTGATCCTCATTTGCAGTGCCACGCTCATTGGGTGTAAGTGTTTCCGTCACAATTGAGGGAACATCTGCTGCCTACAAGCTTCCAATTGCCCCCCTCATCACTGGATCCCATCCGGTTGACAACAAGGGGTAACTTCTTATAAATAGGGATCCTATAAAGTCCTGCATTGAGCGACCACTAAATTTGTGTCAAAGAAGTATCAAAAGGCTGAACAAAGTGTAATTTTATTAAAACTGTCTAAGTGCATCTGTGATTCTTCTATTTATCTGAACCACAACTGTGCTCATGCATGCAGTGCCTTCACATCAATTTGACATGACGAATACTACACAGAGACGGCTGATGATTTTCATATTTCAGGACACCTTCCTTTTCTACTGTGACCAACTCCAACTGCGTGGACCTGCCAGCTTGTTTTTTCCTCAAGATGAACCGCCCCATGCCTTTCTCTCTGTCCTTCATTCAGAGACTGAGCAATGCTACTTGTAAGTTTCAAAGACTTCAGAAATCATTGAATTTGACAGGTTTTCTTTGTTGTTTCTGTCGGACAGAAATTTCCATATTTCATTATTTCTATCTCTTAACTACATTGGCTCCTCAAGCTTGTGAAACCTCACAAAATCACCCAGCATAGTTGAAAATAACAGTTTAAAATGTGTCTTTGATTTTGTCTGACTTGTATATGTCAGGAAAAGTATTAATTTCCCGAAACACTCAAGTTGTATGCTTGACAATGACAGTATTTCCTTATAGCATTGACATTGAATAAAATTTAAGAATGAGTGCTGAAATGCCCACACAGTGGCTTTTTACCTTCTACTTCAATTTCTCAAACTTGATACATTAACTTACATTTGAGATACACTCATTTCAGTTTTAACTGTTGGAAAAAATTGTAGAAAAGGGTTAACTCTTTGTGTCATTCCCTCTCCATGTCTTCCCCCAGCGATCCCAGTGTTTGAGAGCTCTCCCAGTCTTTCTCCACTCTACCAGTTAATTGTCCAGAGTCAGCTTCAGCTCCTGGAGGAGGGCAGCACCACACCACTGCCCTCACACAACATGCACTTCTATTCAGTGGGTATCTTCTTGAGTCTTAAACTCACTCGGTGGCGGAAAAAATGTCCATTTCAATATATTGTGGTCTTGTTTGTCCTTTCGTATTAGAAAACTTCTAATTACTTTTACAGGTGTTACCTGATCAGCAGCACTGCTACTTCCTGAATGGTGATGCCCCGGTGCAAGATGGTCATTCTCTTCAAGGAGCATTGGTGACCAAGATCCCCTTCCGCCACCCAGCACAAGTTCCACTTCTGCTGGATATCATCCGGCACCAGGCTGCCTATAACACCTTGATTGGCAGCTGTGTGAAACGGACCTCCATCAAAGAAGGTGGATATGTTTCTGACTTACTGTATTCAGTCTTTCAACAACATCGTAATTTTTTTCATCTGTTGTGGTGAATTACTTCTGAAAAATGTTTGCTGGTTTATTTTCAGACAGTGCAGGTCTGCTGCAGTTTGAAGTATGCCCTCTTACTGACTCAAGCTTCGGTGTCTCCTTCCAGCATCCTGTTAATGAATCATTAGTCTGTGGTAAGAACTCTGTCCTGCAAAATTCCAGTAATCCTGCATATATACATTTTAAAAAAGAAAGATATTTCTGTGTCCTTGTGATTGTGGAATCATCTGCAATTCTGTTATTAATTTGAGTCTTTTTGTCACGTGACCTTAATTACCTCCAGTTGTAATGGAGGTGATAGACTCCAGACAAGTATCGTGCAAACTCTACAAAGGACTGTCGGACGCTCTCATCTGCACTGACGAATTCATTACCAAAGTGGTCCAGAGGTGAGACTTATTTCCTCTGTAACGCATACATTTAGACCTTGCCTTTTTTTCCCCTTGTAATTTAGATTTTACATCTAATTTCCCCTCTTTGTTAGATGCATGTCCATCCCTGTAACAATGCGTGCCATTCGGAGGAAAGCAGAGACCATCCAGGCAGATACTCCGGCCCTCTCACTGATTGCACAGACAGTGGAGATCATGGTGAAGAATAACCTGCCACCATCTGGGAGTCCCACCTATAATATGGCAACGGGAGATGTTACTAATCCCATGGGACTACCAGGACTCACAGGGGGTAGTACACCAACTGGAGGAGGGCCTTCTGGGGGACCAAATTTTCCAGGTCCTATCACTTCTCTGTTTGGGATTTCCCGAACAGAAAGGCAAGCCCAAGGAGGGGAGTGCCAAGCCCAAAGTGGAGTGACTGGGCAGCAACAGTTGCTGCAACAGTCTGGTCAAGGCCATACAGATGATTACAGCAAAGTCACCCAGAATCCAATACTGACAAGCCTCTTACAGATAACTGGAAGTGTGGGTTCTAGTCCCAGCTCTCAGAATGCACCCCCACCCCACCAAACTCCACCCCCAACATCCTCTCCTGCCAGCAACACCAAAAATCACCCTATGCTTATGAACCTTTTAAAAGACAACCCCACACAAGATTTTGCTACACTTTATGGTTCTAGTCCATTGGAGAGGCAGAATTCTTCATCTGGATCACCACGTACAGATGGCATGGGAGGACCCTGCCCTGGAGGAAGCATAAAAGGAAAGAAGAAGCGCCTACGAGGGACAGAAAAGGCTGGTGTGTTGCCTGGTACTACTGCTGGGGTTGGAGGTTGTGCTTTAGGCTTGAAATCTCAACAGGTATCTATGTCACAGCATCACCCACACCATCCAGTCACACATGAGGATGATTTCCACCGTGAGCTCCTTTCTATGGATGCGGACGCATCTCATAATTCAATCTTTGATAACCTCCCTGGTGATGGCTTGGACACTCCCCATAGCATCACTCCAGCTCCAAGCCAATGCGGAACCCCACCTTCTGGCCCAAATATTCCTTACCCACAGTCACATGTTCAGTCCCAGCAACAACAACCACCAGGAAATGTACCACCTCGTATGGTCCGCCTCTCTAGCTCTGACAGCATTGGACCCGATATTACAGAAATCTTGTCAGATTTACCCGAGCAGACAAGCAAAGGCAGTAGTGGGAGCCATGGCCAACATCCCATGGGTAGTGGTGGAGAGGATGGCGGCCCTCTCGGTACCCCTATTCGTGACTCCTCCAGTTCAGGTCAGGGCAGCACAGTGTTTGACTCAGCAGACATTTTCAATACCAACAGCAATGAGAATCCTTTTACAGATGCTGCTGACCTGATTGCTGAGGCAGCTGCAACTGCTGCCACTCCCACCAGTGATTCCTCTTCCACCAACTTTTTCCCAGATGCCTCTGACTTCAACCCTGACCTCCTGACCTCAGGCCATGGCTTCCCTCCTAACTACTTCGATGACAGTTCTCCAAGTGCTGATGGAGACATGGACCTGGTTAAGGGGTTTGGTGGAAGTAGCCAGCAGAATACCCCATCTGGTACACCTCAGAATCCAACATCTCATGGTCAGAGCACTCCAGAGCCCTCATTAAAGGACCCTTTTGATATGGGGATGGTTTTTGTAGGGAATAGTGGTGGTGGTAAACCAGTCATAGGGCAAGCTCCTGATCTGGCAGACACTCACGGTGGAGGCTCCCAGAGTCCCCTCATGATGGGACTTGGAGTAGCAAGTGTTGATTTTAAAAATACAGAACCCAAAGTTAAACAACAGGGACCGATGCGGCCAAAGGATGAAAATGGCAGCGGAGGGAGTAGTTCTGGGATGGGGAGTATATCATCAGAGGGCAAACAGGTCAAACGTAGCAGGACGCCATCCAGTGAGGGAAAATCTAAAGACAAGCCTCCCAAACGTAAAAAGCTGGATCCAGATGGGAAGTCTCCATCTCACAGCTCAGGGGGACGGCCATACACACCCCCTAGTGGTGGCTCCGGTTCAGGGGGAAGCATAAGTGGAGGAGGTTCGAAGTCCCCTGGTAGTTCAGGACGCTCGCAGACTCCACCTGGCGGTGCCACTCCTCCAATTCCTAAAATCACAATTCAAATTCCTAAAGGGACCATAACTGGAAAAACTTCCTCCCATAGTGGTTACACCTCTAGCAGCTCTACCACAAGTGGTACAGGAGGAGCAGGGGGAGCCAGTAGCAGCAAAAGTCACCATTCTCACTCATCTTCTGGGAAGATAAAGTCTAAGGAAGGCTCGATGGCACAAGGCACCAGCTCCAAATCAGGGAGTGTTGGGATTGGTGTTGGAAGTGGACCATCCCAGTCTAAAGGCTCCTCTCAGGGAATGGGTGTTGGCAAACCAGGATCCTCCCCAATCACCAAACATGGTCTGTCTGGGCCAGGAGGTAGTGGAGGTGGAATAAGTAGTGGTAATAAGACTAAGCCACAGGGTGGTAAGCCTCCTGGGTCTCTTATGAATCCCAGCATAAAGCCCAACATCTCTCCTTCTCACTCACGCTCCAGTAGCTCTGGTGACAAATTATCCTCCCCGATGAAAATTCAGCAGTCCCAGGTTCCAGGAACACCCCCTTCCTCTAAAGCAAAATCACCAATGGGCTCAGGAGGTGGTAGTTCTGGAGGGTCCAAGTCTTCTTCTGGTGGAGGTATCAGCTCCCAGAAACCAATGGGTGGGAGCTCCTCTGGTTCCACATCTTCCTCATCATCCTCCAGCTCATCATCTTCATCTAGTTCCATGGGCTTTTCTGGAGGCTCCCAGTCACAGTATGGAGGAAGTGGGGGAGGAGGGGCTGGAGGAGGGAGTGGAGGTAGTGGAGGAGGAGGAGGCAGCGGAGGTGGAGGTGGGGCTGGCCAGAATAATGCAAATAACCCAAACGCCAAAGGGAAGTCGCCCAGTCGAAACAAGAAGCCTTCTCTTACAGCTGTTATTGACAAACTAAAGAGTGTAGGTGGTGGAGGAGTAGGAGAGGATGGTTGTGAGGTTGGGCCTCCAGGAGGGGCACCTTGCTCTGGATCTGCTCCAGGTGTTGGTCCTGGAAATGTACCTAGTAGTGGACCTTCCAACATGGGCCCTTCTAAGCATGCCACATCTTCCCAAAGTGGGGACTACAAGCGAGAAAAGTCTGATAAAGATGGAAAAGCTAAAGTGTCTGTTTCAGGCAGCAGCAGTGGGGATAAAAAGATGATGGACCCCAAAACAGGAGCGGTTAGTGGAACTGGTTTGGCCAAAATCATCATTAGCAAACCTGATGGTGGCTCACCTAGCATCAAGGCTAAAGTGACCCTTCAGAAAGGAGGGGAAGGATCCGGTGACTCTATGCGGCCTCAGATTTCAAGTCTCAAAGCTTCCCCTCTTTTCAGTGGCTCTACCCCCAAGCATGATCGCTCCTCCCCAAGTCACAGCCGCTCCCCAGGATACACTCCACTCAACCATGACAGTGAGAGCGAGTCAGGCAGCAGCTCTGTGGCAGAGAAGTCCCATCAAAACAGTCCCAGCTCAGATGATGACCAGACAATGCGGCCTCTTCCAACCCAGGACTATGTGAGCTCCATCCCCCTCAGTTCAGGGGAGAAGCACAAGAAACACAAGAAGGAGAAGAAGAAGCAGAAAGAAAGGGAACGAGACAGGGACAGAGACAGGGAACGGGACAGAGAGAAGGAGAAAAAGAAATCATCCTTGTCCATGGGGACATCCTCCCATCCGATAAAAACAGACAGCTGGTCACGATCACCCATCTCAGCCTCAGATTCATCTTTGTCCATGCTGGGATCAGAGCGCCCCTCCAGACCGAGTCCAATGTACATGAGAAATGAAGATGATGACCTCATGGACTCAGCCCTGACTGGCAACCTTTAGTTTTGTATTCTCTCTTTTATTACATTCAAACATAATTTTAATACATGCCTTTTAACATACAAATGGAACTATTTATTTGAGTCAAGTCACAAATTGGAGCTGGAAATAATATTGTGGCTGAGTGATCAGTTGAAGATGTGTTTTAATGTCATTGTACTGTTTCAGTATCAATGTGTATCAGAGAGATTGGAATGCCAGACTTTTATGAGAGTAGTTTATTCTGTCATCCAAGTTCTTGATCTTCATTAAGGAAAAGGATTCAGATAGTATTTTCAGAAAAAAACTGACATTGTTTTTACCTTCTCATCGATGTCTTAAGGTCTTTCCCGACAGCCAGTGTCGCTGCTTTTATCATGTCTTCTTTTGCATTCAATACGTCTGCGATTATCCATGTCGTCCTTAAAAATCATACCAGAATGACGCCATACTGTTTGTTGTCTGTTCAACAACAAAAAAAATATATAGTAGAGTAACCTAAAACAAGAAGTGTTCAGTTGCCTTTTTTCAGTACAGGTACATTTGTAGATTTTGATACAATTTCAATTTTTGATGATGGCGGAAATATATACTGCTATTTTTCTTTAACTGTAGAAGTTTTGGAGGCATGGAATAAACATTTGAATTCTGGGATTTTTTTTTTGTCACAAGCCTGTATTTTTGTAGTCTTTTTGTGTCCACAGTAATTAAAAAAACAACAACAACATTAGTATAGTCCTCCAAATGCCCATACACTACATGTAAATTATAGATAATTGCACATTGTACATAGGGGCTAAGCCATCAGAACGTATTCTGCAAGTCTGGATATTCGTTCCAAATATTTTGGGCACCACATTTAACAAAAGCTGGGTAAATATACAAACACCTTTCATTGTGAAGTACACAATACTACCCCATGCTACGACCTCAGTGATTAACAGAACTGGTACTTGTGTCAAAAACTGAAAAGGTGCTGTCTTGTTTCAGAGGCTTTGCTACAGTACTACACTAGGTGGCACCAGAGCACCAGGGCATTGCATCATGGGAAGCATAATTATAAGTTAGTCTGAGGCTGCCAGATACAATACTTAGAGGTTAAATGAATTTTCACACCTTTATTTATGGGTATTATTCAGGTAGGCTTGTGAAATCATGATTTAACAAGATGGGACAACAGAAAGCTTTATTAACAGCCAGAAAACAAAACAAATTTGGAGTAAAATAAAGAACCTCGTCATAAATCACTGGAAAGTCACTGAAAGAGGTTCAGGATAGCCAAAGCGGAGCACAAATTTCAAAATATACTGCCAATGCTAATTGGTTATCAGCTGTAAAAAAGGATGTCAATGAGAAGTTTTATGCGCAAATCTCAAAAACTGTGACAACTGGCAGAACCAATAGGACAACTTGTCTTCTCGTACATTGTTGAAGTGCATCTTATTCGACATGTCTAGGGAAGCCTGGTAAATCATAATTAAATTTTCTTTAAAATGTGTTGGAAGGATCAGTGGCAACAACTTGGCATGTTATTTTTGATTTAATCAAATCGGCAATGATTATTTTTCCTGCCAAGTATACCCAAGTTAATGAATTAAAGATGCGGAAATGTGGTGAAGAAAAAGACGGTTTATAATACAGACGTAGGAAACCAAAAACCCATTGCTGTACAAAGGAAGAGGAAAACATCCTAACCTTTGACACCCCCCCCCCCACCCCCAAGTGTCAGCATTTAAAATCAAATATGGCTGATCTTATGACACATGGCCTGACATGGTCTGCTGACTGGCCTGTTCTGTCCAAGAAGCTCAGCTAAATTGCTTAGCTCACAAAAATGAATGGAATTCCTTTTCAATAAATAAATTTAAAAGAAAAAAAAAAAGAAGCTCTTATTGTGGAGTCAGTTGTTTCACGTGCCTGTGTACTTCAACAGACAGCAGCTTGCTTGGAGCAGCCCGGACAGCGTCTTGAGGGGCTCAGCTGAAGGGCCCATGAGGGAGGTCATCTCACCCTTTGTACTGTTCTATCTGTACTAACTTGCCAAAAGGATATAGATCCAGAAAAGAGCCAGATTCAGCTAAATACTCTGGAACAACCCTGCGGGAGGTGGCTTGAATGTCATCACTGCTGCTGCATATCTGTAAAAATCAAAATATGTCACCCAACACTCGATGGGAGGTATATTCCTACTTCAATGTCCCCGCTTCAAAAACCACACATCCACTTTTTTTGTGAATGGTTAGAATGCATCTCTCTCTTGATTTTGTTTCACCGTTGTATTGGTGTGCGAAAATTATAAGAGTTTTAGGATTTTCTGAAAAATTTCGATAGTTGTACAGCTCCTATATGGAAGGAGATAGAGGGGAGAGGGAGGGGGTGATGTGCAGCAAGGGGCAAAATCCCTGGTTGTTAAGATGAGCTAATCGGCCATCTGCAAACCACCATTTAAAACTTATTAAAACTCAATATGTAGATAAGTGATAACTCTCTCTTCTTCTACTAATCAAAAAACTACAAAAAGACAGGAAAATTATGATTATTTAACCATTGGATTTTTAGTATAACAATTCTAGAGGGGGGCCGGTGGTGCAGTAGTTAGTTCTGTCGCCTCACAGCAAGAGGGTTCCCAGTTCAAGCCCCAGTTCAGACGCAGGATCTTTCTGTGTGAGTCTCCATGTTCTCCCTGTTCCTGTGTGGGTTCTCTCTGGTACTCCAGCTTCCTCCCACAGTCCAAAGACATCAAGAGGGGACGAAGCTGATTGATACTCTAAATTGACTGTAGGTGTGGCTGTGAGTGTGAATGGTTGTCTGTCTCTATGTGTTGGTCCTGTGATGGACTGGTGACCCGTCCAGGGTGAACCCCGCCTCTCGCCCGAAGGCTGCTGGGATAGGCTCGAACCCCCCTACCCCCCTCAGCCCCGCGACCCTTAACAGGATAAGCGGAAGAAAATGGATGGATGGATGGAATTCTAGAGGATTGAAAATTACTTTCTTTGTTTGGTTTAAGGTGTTTTATACGTTTCCCATCCTTTTTTTTCCTTTCCCCTTCAACGCAAGCATAATGTCTACCATGCCTCTTCAATCAATTCGTCAAATGTCAGAAAAATAAAAGAAGACTTCACGCTTGTCTCCTCAGTTTTCCCATCTGTGGCTCCTTGACCCAAATCAACCTTTTCAAACTTCCGTATCTGCTCTTCTCTCCAGTACAGCTTATTTCTCTGACATCAACTCTGCTCCTCAAAAACACTGGCTGCCTTTACACTACGATCACATACTTTCTGCTTGGAATATACCAATATTATGCCTTTACCCCCTAATCCTTTCATCCTGCACACAGTTTCTGTCAAACACAAGCCTGAGGCCAACGGCAGGTCTCTGTTACAATGATGGTTCAGACATAAATACTGCTCCCAAAACTTTGCGCTACTTTAAATTCTGATATTTTTATTGTGGGTTACCACTTTTGTTGTACTAAAATAAATCCCGCGCACACTCTTTCCAAAATGTATATCAAGATAAGATGAACCTTTATCACAATCCCGCAATACAGAACTTCCTATTATTAAAGGTAAAAATGCATGAATAAGTAAACACGCTGGAAAAACATGAGAATATATACAAGTATAGAAAGAATAAAAACATAAGGAATAAAAAAAAAAAAAAAGGTACCATATATACAATGTTGAACATCATGCAGTTGAAATTAGGGATGCATGATGATATCAGCATGTCACTGATAACAGAAGATTTTTCTTTTTGTGGTATAGGAGCAAGAGGTTTTTCAAATGTCCTCCTTCAAATTCACTTTGCATGTGTCAGAATGAACACTATGAATATCATATAAACTTGTTTCTATACAGAAATAACAGCATCAGCAGATATGGGCTGAATCAGTTGTAGAATATCAAATAAAAATCAAATAAAAATCTAATATATCCCATCCCTTGTTGAAATGTATATCTTTTGCACTTTTGTGATGTGTAGTGTTTATTTTTCAACAAACCTCAAAAAATGAAAATTCACTTGCTACGTCAAAGTCATGTGCAACTGATTCTATTACTTAGGTTCTGTAAAAGATTCTAGTTCAGTTCCTCAGCCATGGCCCTGTTCTAGTTTATATAAATGGCCCCTTCTTCCTCCTATGGGTGTCTTTGAGTGTATTTTCAACTTGTGCGGAAGAAATAAATGTAGAATTTGACAACACAAACTGCAGCTGTGCTCATCTGCTTCTCTAGATAGCGCGTATGTTACTCTCTACCTGACCATTTCACAGATCATTCAGCATTTCCAGTTTGTGGATTTATTACGTTCCAGGCCTCCTCTTCCTCCTATACGGCACATAGGAAAGGGCTGCGGTTCATGACTGCAGATGAGCTGCGTAGCACGGAAACAACCTCTCAGCTTATCCTGTAGATAAGCAAGCGCGGGAGGAGGTGGTCGTTTGCCAGTTAGTTAAGCTTTATAGCTGTCCGCATTTGGAAAGAAAAGGAGGAGCGGGGGGAAAGTGGAGGTGGTGGGGTGAAGGAGTGAGAATAAAGGCAAAGGAAGGAGGGAGAAGTATGTGGATGTATTTTCAGCCTTTATCCTTAACAAAGGTTGTTATTACAGCAAAAGAAGCACAGGCAAACCACAGCGTGACTCTGTAACTCTGACCTCAGCACTGTAAGGCAGCAGTTTACAACATGAAGCAACATTTTATCAGTCTGAACCTGCAGCAAATTGAAATTAAATCGAATAAAGTGTTCTCTCTTTGACTCTGTGCTCGTGGAACTGCAGCGGGGTCACTTTGCAACTAGTTTGCATTTGTATGATCAGGTAAATCGACATATGCAACTAAAAACTGGTGGCACGGTGGTGCAGTGGGTAGCACTGTCGCCTCACAGCAAGAAGGTTCCGGGCTCAGGTACAGGGTCTTTCTGTGTGGAGTTTGCATTGGAGTACTCCGGCTTCCTCCCACAATCCAAGGACATGCTAGTGGGGACGAGGCTGATTGATACTCTAAATTGACTGTAGGCGTGGCTGTGAGTGTGAATGGTTGTCTGTCTACATGTGTTGGCCGTTTGATGGACTGGCGACCCGTCCAGGGTGAACCCCGCCTCTCGCCCGTAGGGTGCTGAGATAGACTCCAAGCAGTTGAAAATGGATGGATGTAACTGAAAAATAATTGTTGTGGCAAGAAATCCACCTCCTTTTGTAAGTTCCTGCGGCATGTGTCATGGATGAAATTATCCACATTACATTTATTCGCTACGCTAATCAGCATGCTTGATCATCATTTGATAATACAGTTTTAACACTGTTCATGTTGGAAATGGAAGAAAACAAGCAATAAAAGCAGAGTCACAGATTTCCTCATGAAATTTGATGTGCGTGGTGGGAACAGTTTACGATCTTGAAGTTTTTAAAATGCTGCACAGATGCACAATTTCCTGACTGCATCAAGCTGCGGGATTATGCTGAGGCACACCTGAAGGAAAAGCTGCACTTCTTGCAAAACATCAGCAAACCTGAGAGGAGAGCAGGTACGCATAATTACACGGCTATGTTAAGCATTTCGATGTTTCCCTCTTGTATGAATCCATGTCATGAAAATGTTCTGTCGTGAAGTCAGATCATAAGAATATATACAGACCAAAATCAAATTCCCCTTTGTGAAAACTTGAGGAAATCTTTTTTTTTTTTTTTAATCCTTAGAACAGGTGAAAACGGCAGGAACCTCAGGTGGAGATGGGACACCTCTCTCAGGATGGGCAGACTTTGATACCACAGCAGGTCAGCAGTTGCCAAGTGTACAATTGAAGAAGCTTTCAAAGGAGGGGTGGCACCGGAGCCTGAAACTACCTCTCGACCCACCCAAAAAAAAAACCAAAACAACACAGCTTGGAGCACAATAAAGATAAGAAAGAAACAGCAAGAAAAAAAACAAAAAACAAAATGAATAAGCATGCATTTTATGATACCAAGTAAAGAGACAACTTGCCGAAGCTAAAAACGCAAGAAATTCCCCAAAAAACTTCTTTCTTAGTTATCAAAATCATTTCTAAACTCTTTGACCTTGCAGAAAAAGAGAGAAAAATCTCATCCAACGTCATCATGTTTTTTCCAGAGCTTCCAGCCTCATCTTCATTAGTCATTGGAGTTTGCTCAAACTAATAGAGCCGAGAAATCTCCATCTGCTCCATCTAATAAATGGACCTTGTGATAAGAATTTTATACAATTTAGCCGGCTAATTTCATTTACTGCATCTCCTTATCATTTCTAAGCCACTTGAGTTATCTCTGTCGCACAGTGGGCCCTTGTAGTGTTTTATTAGTTTGGTCACCCTCCACTGGTTTCTAATCGAGATATTAATTTCTTTGACCCCTTCAAGGGAATGTCAGAGAGCAGAACATAAATCACAATTCTCCATCTACTGTAATATTATATGTCACGAGGTTCACTCCTGCAAAGGCTGTTTTTCTACATTACATCAGACATCGAAACCAAAAGTCACTGCAGACTCTAGTGCGTTATCTTC